>NW_027656429.1:0-91189 GCF_964235325.1 Thermobia domestica
AGTTGCATGTTGCTAGATCACGTATTTATCGGTATGAGTCACTTTAGCACACTGTCCACGATTGTTAAACTCCTCTCAAACTTGTGCAAACATATCCGGTGCTACTGCATCCACTGCTGTTGCTTTACGATGTGGCAGTATGCTCACAACTGTTGGAAGAATAAGCATATAGACTGAAACTTCCACACAGGCACATACATACGTAAGAAATCATACTTAGTAACTACGAATGAGCAAGCTAGCTATCTGCACGAGGGAGATTCCTACTGACAATCAAGTGGACCAGCAACTTGAAATTGGCACAAAGGCTAAATCTGAGTTTCGATGTGTACTATTAAATTTGCCATTTAAAAGATCTCTATTCATATAAAAGATGTAGCGTTATGAAATTGAGTCACTCTTTTTAAAAACACTCTGTACTATGTTTGAACTGGAACTCTCGCTGCCCCTGCGAGAGTTAGATAGAAATTAGATAATATGCACTCATGTAATTTTAGAGGTTGACTTCCATATCCTCTAACTTCAAATTGTTCCAAATAATACTTTACTTTCATATAATTTTTTCTTTACCTAGAGGACATAAAAGTGAGATATACGATATAAAAATAAAAATTCATCCGAACTCCCCATAGCTTCATTCATACACTTAGTCATATGTTCAACTCTTGCTGGCAATACAACGCCGTAGAAATACTACGAGGATCTCACGTTGATAATAGATCCCATTCATTATATCTTCGCTGCTGAATAAGAACGTAGGAAAAAAGCAAAAATTTACACAAAGAGCCAAGCTTTTATTTTTATTTTCATGACTAGGAGTGATATACTCATTTTCGACAAAGAAAAGACTGTTTAAACATTCCGCATATATTATTGCTTGTACTGATTTTTGTACTCTTTTCTTGCATATTCTTGCAGTTTTCTTTTTACTTTACATAATATTGGTTCATAAAAAATGCAGGAGTCTGAAAAATTATTTGAACACTTAAAGCATACACAGATTTTCTACAATGACGACCTACACTTTAGACCCTGCAAATTTGCGGCATTATTTTGTAGTTTTATTTTTCTTCCAAGCAAACGTATACCTCAAAATAATCTTGTAAATATGGGTATTTGATTGTCTATCAAATTTAATTAGAATAACTCAAGTGGAAACTTAAAAAATGTACGTAGTAAGCACAACTCTTACTGAATCTTAAACACGTGCAACACAAGGACAAGAATCTAAATATTTGAAAAAACGAAAAAGTATTGCCTTATTTTACTTGGGAATAAGACAATAAAATTTGGTTTAAGTATGCACCAAAGGCCTTCAAGAAGTGATACCCAAGGTACTTTGTAATAGTTATCAAATAATTCATGAGAATCGGAACATTCAATTTGTTTCTCGGAGCTTCTTCTCTTTTCAAGTTGAGTAAGCACACCTGAGACCAATCTCTATATCCAAAGATTGCAATATATTATGTTATTTTATTACACTGTAGAAAATACTAGCTTACAAATGGAATGTACACTTCTATATATTAAATTATAGTAAATCCATAGTATTGGTAAATGTGTTTGTTGATTTGAACTGATATTCTTCTGCTTTTAAATTATGAAAACATTATGTATAGATAACAACTCATCTTGGGCATTGTTTTATTAACCGATGATTACATACTTCGATCAGTACGTAGGACATGGAAATGTTTCACTGCTTAATAAGAATTTACTGTCGTATTACCACACTGACTTCAATTCCTTTTAACGTGTCATCTTTAAAACTCTAATGCTCTTACTTCACAATAAAAAGAACAAGGTTTTGTGTTTGGCACTGAAAGTTTATCATAGAAAGACAAAGTATCAATATTGAAAGAAATATTGAAGTATATGAAATAAAATCTCTCGGTTATAATCTGAAGACTAAAGGAAATGGATGATTATTGGAAGTAAATGATTATGAAAGGAATTAATAGTTTGAAAATGTGGAAAGAAACGGAAGCATCCTGAGAAAACCTACGGACAAGATGTTGTCTATTGCAAATTCATAGGCCCTGGGATATCTCGCACCACAGGTGAACACTCCACTGTGCCACCGTGTCCACGTGATATAATAAGCATATGGCATTTATTCTGCTTCTTTACGTTAGAAAACAGCTCCTTCAACCAAGAGAGTGTCGAGTGTTCTTAGAAAAATTTAGAGCTTAATATTTCCAAAACTAGCAGTGTGGAGCTGGGGCGACGTGTTCCTACCATACACTTGTAGCTTGCTCTATCAAAGATATATATTCAATGGCAACACAAGGAATTTTCTAAAGAAGCAAATGAGATCTTGAACTTCTGTGAAATAAGCATGAATGAAAATGAGCATATACGAATCGAATAGCTACCAAAAACATTAGTACGTTTGTCGAAATAGCTATATGAATTACTTTAATTATAATGGGCGAATTATGTCAAGCTATGTATGGTCATATAACTACATGGATAATAGTACACAATTTTCAATGAATTATAATTAAGACTTTAAGCCCCATATGCATATATGTTATGAACATTTGCATATATGTTATGAACATTTGCATATATGTTATGAACATTTCAGGTATTTAATAGGCGATTGAACGCTGCTGACCCCAGAATAAAACATGCAGCTTGGTGTTTAACGTGTTAGAAAACTAAAGGGTACGGTACATTCGTCAGTCAAATGTGGTGATTTCTGCCGAATCTGTAGTTTCTGAGTGAAAATTAAATGAATAGGAAGCAAAATAAAATAACATAAAATTGTAAACAGAAAACAAAACACTTCGGTGGTTTAGTGCTGAAGTACTTATGTCGGTCGTGTGAAGTCCTCGGTAGATGCTGGGATATGATATTTATTCTGGCGTTCAAACTCCTAATACAAAGAATTTTCCTGCAGTTTTGCTGTTTTCAATCACGAAGCCTAAATAAAAATATACATAAATTTAAATATAAAAATAATACAATTTTAAATTTTTATAATTACATTTTCTACATACCGCTATGTAAATTTCTAAATTGGTTGGACTACGCTATGTTCATGGGTTTCCCCATTTCCTTGTACATTCTCATTATGTTAAGTCTTTCATAATAATTCACTTTCATTCATCATTCTTCTCCGTTAGTCTGCAGAACATAATCGTGGAATGTAAAATATATAAATTAAATTACTTTCTAAACTCTTGTGAATTTTCTCTCTTGTGTCACCTTGTTCCTTACCGCTTTGAACGGCTTATTTCCTAAGCCTCAAAATTTGTACCTTCTAGTTATGGTTACTTCTAGCATGCATGTGCCTACAAATTTTAACATTCATGCAATAGATTATTTTATAGTATTCATTTCATTAACAACAAGTTAGTTGTAGACAAGTATGTTATTTCTAGGAGCATTTCTCAACTGAAATCTTTGAAACATAGGAGAGACAAATAGAAATAGATTGCTTTATAGTTATTGATTAAGAGTTTAATGAAATCATTTGACCCTACTTGCTACTGTTACATTTTGAACATTTATCTAAGGTACTTAGGGCCAATGTATAAAAACTGCACTGCACGCCAGAACAAAATGAAACCATACTTTGGGACCATTTCCCTGTTTTATTGGCATCTTGAGACGATGGTTTGTTAAATGTGTGTATTTTCTGAGGCTTTGTTCTATCCTGCATTTTTCTTCATGTATCTAATAGCCAGATACACTTTTTATTATGCATGGAGTTAAAAGGAGGAACAAATCATACGTTTTTGTGGGCCAGTAAAAATATTCGCGGGTTACCATTTGCTCATCACTGATCTAACGCATAAGTATGATAATTATATTATTACTTTTATTAGTATCAGTTATTTATGAAGCAGATGTTAGTAGCGAGTTGCCTAATCTGAGGAACTGACTTGTAACACTAACGTTGTTGACTTGGTATTGATTATGTACCATAGATTCTGAGTACTAGTGAGATAGAAATCCGATAAAAGTTTTTTCAGCGTCCAACCGAAAACATCTGCGCAATTATTTTCATTTTATAGCTATTAAATATCGATTTTATTTCATGTGAAAGTCCAGTATTTCTATGGTGAGCGAGCAATTTACTTCGCGCAATGTAAAATTCAATTCCAGGTTTAACAAAGGCGCAGAAGGAAGAGTAGTGGGAGCATGTATTCTATAGTTTCGAGCATTTCTCGGGTACTCTTTTAATTTGATAATGAATGAAGTTAGGTTGTTTCAAAATAAAGCATATTTACATTTGGTACGAAGTGATTATGAAAAATTGCTTAATAAAACCATAAGTAGCAAAATAGCAAATTAACCATTTTAGCTTTGAAGATACGAATGCATAGATGCGTTACCATAGAGGTTGTTTGAGTTATAGATAAATATATTTTTATTTTATTTATTTATTTTAATAATCGCGATCTAGACTATCAGGAATTCCAGATCTGATACTACTGTATATAAGATAGGATTAACAGAAACGTGTGCTACGATAGTATTTGTCCAAAAAGAACGTAGAACAAAGATGCCATGATGCTAATTTACCTAAATGTTTTAAATGTAATATAACATAGTGGTATCTTATTTTACTTAAATAAGATCCGTTCTTTAAAATTCCTAGTCTGATATCAAATATTTACTGCACACTTGAATTACAAATAATTCAGGTTCTGATCCATAATGGCAGAGAATCCTGTTAGGTATTCTTAAACTGTTTGCAACAAAATATTTGTTAGAGCGAAAATTACAGCATAATAATGTCTTTATATAGTTTATCATTAGATTACTAGTTAAACGTTAACTATTATCATTTCGAACTCAATTTCATAGTTTATTTTCCTCATTCTAATATTCAATTTTAAATCTTTAGCAATTTTGTCAAATAACTTATATTTTTTGGGTCTGATTGGAAAACTAAATCGGTTACAAGAAGAGTTTACACTCTAAAGTATCTGAAAATATATTTTATAATAATTTAAAACATTCTAATCACAATGGAAAGGTTAAATTCACAATGCAGATAATATGTTAGCGTGGAAGAAAATCGCGAGGATAGAAGTAATGTCATCATTGACAGTTAAATGCCGAGCGCTTCAAATGTCAAGGTTTCTCACATCATAGCTTTGTCCAAGGATTTCAACGATGTTAGAATTCTAGATATAGGTTTAATAGTGGAAACGATATCTTGCAGCACTCATAATTTGAACCTCTTACTTACGAATTAAGTCTTATTTGATTGAGAAAAAATAATCAGTTAATATATTAGATGTGATGAATTCAATAACTGTACATCTAATAACAAGCATTGTTTGGATGATATCCTGCTTTTGAGTTTAAGACACTTTTCAACACTGATACTGACATATATAATATATGGAATAAAGTTCAATCCTTAAACACCAAACAAAAACTAACAATTTATATACCGTTGAGTTTCTCTTTAAAATTAAAAAATATATATATATATATAGATAGATTCATAAAGAGTATATTACAATAAAAACACATTATTTAGAATTTATAAATGAAAGTTGTAACGTTCCAATTGAACACGATTTCTAAGATCCCAAATTTCATTTAATTCCAAATTTAAAATCCAATTCGAACAAACAGACTTAAATGATTCATTAGTATTAATGTATATCTCTTATTATTGTTTTAGCCTATATAGTATAACAGTGTTACATGAAAGATTCTATATTAATTATTCCTAATTTGCTAATTGCTAACTAAGAATACTGTGCATTTCCTGACTCATCACTTGTTTTCATTAGTCAATGTTATGGATAACCAAAGGCCTGAATTTGTTTCAAGCTCTTATGTGTTATCTACCGGCGACTACGATACACTAATGTTCAAATAATTAATTAATTGCCATACTACTAATTGCGAAAGAACATGTACTTCAATTATCAACATGTAGTAATTAAAAGACAACCATTTTCCTGTTCATATTATTTCCGTTTAAAATATGTAGTGTTCCCGTAATTATGTTTTCTTTACCTAAATAATAAAAATATTCACGTTGAAATGTAGAATCCTACTTATTCACATGAGCGTTATCTAGTTTAATTAACAGTAGGTAGTAATAATAAAATTAGCTTCTTAAATTTACTAGTGTTTTGTAATAATTAAATGCTTGTGCTTTAACGTTTTTGTATTTTAATAAAATAAAGTGAAATCATAAGCCTAAGGTCTAGTAAATCGAAACGAAATATTTAGTTCATTTTTTTGTTAGGTCCTTTAAGTTAAAGGGATTAAATGTTAAAGGCAAACCAATTACAAGATGCCATAACTAGTGATGCAATAAGGTGCCATAACTAGTAATGAGGGAAGCACTATAGTCTGGTGTTGAAACAGATACTGGAACTAATGGCAAGTGCTTAACCATTGACCCATCGTACCGCATGTTTCCTTGACATATTACGATAATATATATTGTACGTTCAGGTATGTTATAACATTATATTAATAATTAAATGATAAACTTATTTTTGAAAATCTTTGTTTTAATACAGTTGCTAATTTAGCTTGATTTTTACTAAAGCAATCTTTATTAATTTTGCATGAAAATCATTCCTTTCATAAAATAATATTTCTACTCATTACATTTTCATATAGGCCTATAAGGTTCGACACACGTACACATACACATAACCATTATTGCCTGCGTTGATGGACGAGGAACGTTCACAAACATCAATCTCTTGAGCCATTGAGGAGACGACTGAGGAAACGAAGGCTTTGAGACAGAGACGCAATTATCTAAGAGGCAATCTACAGAGTAAAAGTCTAACAGGAGACTTAATCATGGAGAATGACGGAAAAATCGATGACAATTAAAGAGAATGTGACTGACCTAATTTAAAGGCAGAAATTCTCCTATCAAGTACGGAAATAATTGCTATTCCCAAATCTAAACATAGATATATATATAATCTAGCTTATCAATATTAATTACAATAATATTCAAAGATCTTCAAAATTGAATCGTTGTTCTTTTATATTATCTATATTTGTCGAAATTTTTGCGAAAAACTCACCGAAACAATAGGGGAATTGAAGCATAAAACTAAATATACACATCATTCACATTTGAAAGGTAACAATTTTGCGTGAGGTTTTTATATAAATCAACGGGATGTATTTCAATTTTGAAAAAAAAAAACTTTTTTATATTTGTCATTGTAAGAAAGTTCAAAGGAAAATATTTTCGGAAGTTTCAAATTTTCAAATATAATTGAAGTTTGATTGATTGATTTACTTTTTTTTGTTTTTCATGTCTTCATGCAACACCGTAGTTATAAAGGCAGAGCTATTTTATAATTTCAATTTTATCTGTCGGCTTCAAAGAAAGCTGACAAGGGAGGATCACGAAGTTGCTCCGGTGAGCTACGAACGAAACAATTGTGTTTGCATTCGATATGTTACAACTATTCGAATCTCAAAGTTATACGTGCCACCGGGCGGGACATTGTGAATTACAACATATTTTATAATGTAAAAGCTACAAAAAAAATACCTGGCAGAATAGTTTGAATCGGAAACGGTTGGGTAAATGGAAAACTCGGCGAACTCATATCCCATCATTTTTAAGGACACACTTTTTGGAGTAAAACAGTTTGCCCCAGGATCTCCCGCAGTGTCCTGACTTGATCCAACTCAAAATTTTCAAATGGCAAGGGGGGTTAAGTAGCACATCGCTTGAAAGCTGTTGTAAAATGAAAGAAAATGGAGCAAGTCTCCACTCTCTACGACTACCCTGTGTAAAGTGGCGGCGGTTCAAAATGTAAACAAAAACTTAATTGAAAAGTCAATGGGCACCCCTATAAATTGGAAGGTGACACAAATGTGAAAACAGAAAAGGAGGTGTGGTATTATTTTAAAAGTACAACGATTTAAGTTAAAACGTCTTGTTCCAGGGACCCCACAAGATCCCGGGTGGGATCCAACTAAAAGGTTTAAAATATCAAGAGAGAGTTAAGTAGCACATAATTTGAAAGTTGTTGTTAAATGAAAGAAGATGGAGCATGTCTCGACTTTCTACGACAACCTTGTGCAAAATGGCGACGGGTCAAAATGTAAACAAAAGCTTAATTGAAAATCTATGACCACCTTGAATCCAAGATGGCAGCTTAGAATTTATATCGAAAGGATAGGCATACCAAACTGCTGAAGCTAGGAAAACCAAATTTGGCATGAATGTTGATCAGTAGTTGACGAAAAGATGGGAAATGTTCAAAAACTATACATCTTGAGTTCAAAATGTCGCACCATGTATCGAACGCATGTCCAGCTCAAACCACTGGTGTTGCAGAAGCAAAATGTGGTATTTACGTTTATGGTTAATAGCAGATATCCACTCAGAGTATTATCTGTAATCCAATATGGCTGCCAGCGTGAAAAATGAGTTTGTGTATAAATATGCTATTTGTTGGAATATTGTGACAAACCAACCAGTTTGCGCAGCTCGATGCACTGAATTGATTTACACGTGGTTTAGTACTGCTCGCCAATCTTGTAAACGAACGTTTTAGTATATTTGGTATTGCTTGAAATATTGCAATCAAACCAACGAATGGCATAAAAATGTAGCCATCACAAATACGTTACAATAGAGTCCCCAACCTTACTGGTGTAGCAACTCCTTTATGTATGAACTATGTATGACAAAATTAGAAAAAATACGCGAAGGAATTCAACTTTTGTTTAACAGTATGAATAGGAAGTCAGAGTTGTGTGTTCATCGTATATTCGTTATATTCACGTAAATGATATCGAGAGAACCGTGACGAACGTGCATTAGGAACAAAACATATATGTGTTGTTACGGAATGAAATAATACTTAAAGTGAATCGAAATTCAATTGGTCTTTAGTCTTCCTATTGTTTCTAAATACATAATAGAGAAAAATAGAGATTTGGATTTGTATTGGTATGAATGACATAGGTTTTATAAGTTTTAAGTGGCCATAGATTTTCAATTAAGCTTTTGTTTACATTTTGATCCGCCACCATTTTGTACAGGGTTGTTGTAGAAAGTCGAGACTTGCTCCATTTTTTCATTTTACAACAGCTTTCAATAGATGTGCTACTTGCCCCTTTGCCATTTGAAAATGTTGAGTTGGACTCCGTTTGTTACCCTGCAGGGGCCCCTAGGGCAAACTTTTTTTTTTCCAAAAGGTGTGTCTTTGAAAATGATGGGATATGAGTTCGCCGAGCTTTCCATTTACCCAACAATTTCCGAACAAATGACCTGGTTCAAACTATTCTGCCAGCTTTGTAGATTTTAGATTACGAAATATGTTATAGCTCACGACTTCCACCCTGTGACACGTCTAACTTTGGGATTCGTCTAGATATAATATATCAAATGCAAACACAATTGTTTCGTTCGTATCTCAGCGGAGCAACTTCGTGACCTTCCTTGTGAGACTTTAATCCAATAGGATAATGGTTTCACAAACCAGTTTACAAGATACTCGGAGCAGACCCTTCCCCCAATATGCTCTTTGCTCTGAAAGAGCATAATTACAAGAC
Organism: Thermobia domestica; assembly: GCF_964235325.1. Classification (NCBI taxonomy): domain Eukaryota; kingdom Metazoa; phylum Arthropoda; class Insecta; order Zygentoma; family Lepismatidae; genus Thermobia; species Thermobia domestica. The sequence continues at coordinate 9,532 of NW_027656429.1, forward strand.
CAGTCCACTGGAAAATTTTGAAACATACACTCTATTCTTAAACAGTACTTTTATGTAACATTTAACTGAAAACTTTAGTGATAGATGTATTATAGTTAAGAAAATTTGTGCAATATAAATCTTTAATCACTAGTTATGATCTATTATTTTAATTTTCCTTAACAAAAACAAATTTATATTGTTTACTTATTCGAAGACATTTTTAACATTTTGCATTAATAAAATAGTTTATAAAAGGAAACATGCCTCTATCTTACGTTCGTTATTAAGTGTATTTAAAATAGTTAGAATTACACCACAATTTCAGAACAATATTTAGGAAGATTTTTATGAGTAATATAAAAGCTGAAATACTAGGATACTAACATAAAAATTAGTCTCTATACGAACATTACGTAATAAAGATATATGGTAAAAGTACATGCTACTTAAAATCCTACGTAACTTGTCAATATTTCTCTTTAACAAACACATTTGTGCCACTTTGGCCATTGCAAAAATCATAAGATGGTCCTGATTTGTTATATCTTTTGAATATTTTAATGGAAAGAAGCAGATATGTAAACGCAGCAATTTTATAGAAAGCTATAAAGTTTATAATGAAACAATTCTAGGATTTAGACACATTTTTAAATATTATGTTAGAGAATAAGACCAAGTGTTGTCCGTTTTTGCCCGATCTGGTTTGAAAGGCATATTTGTATGTGAGTAGAGTAATATTGTTGCGAGTAGTATTTAGGCTAATGATTGTCTCTCCTTGTCATTCACGAAATGTCATTCGAAACAACACGAAGGAGGCTTCTACAAGTTCTGCAGAATGTAAAAGGAAACAAAGACACCAAAAGGCAACATCTGATTAGTTTTCTTGAGATATTGATACAAGAAAAATTTATGAAGAACTGATCTCTCTGCTCCCAACTGTCGATTTGGTTATACTTTCGACAGACAATGTACGCAAAATAGACTGCGAGTTATGGTAGTTACCAAGATAGGTAGTACTACTAGTCAGAGCAATAACTACATTTGGAAACTCCTTCGTATCCAGTTACAATGGCTAACTAAAAGAAAATCAAACGATATGTGTTTGTCTGAAGTATACAGTATGTACATAAAGCAGTATGTATTTATTCTGTTAGGTCCGTCAACTCATCTATTTTAACCTGGTTGGTAAAATTATTTTAATTTGTTACATTAAAATAAATTTGAACGCTATTTACTAATTTTCAATATCTAGCAGTAAAATAAAATCCGAAAATCATTCCTGACAGATCGTTATGCTTGGATACTTGAGAAACACTGACAAGTGGCAAAGGCATACATGCTTGCTAGTGAACTACATAGCAGTTACAGCACCATCCACAAGCTGAAACCAATGCATTGTACTAGTAAATTCGTACTAGTCAATTCGGTGAACGTTTCTTTCTCAAGAAAACATACATACAAATATGCCTTTCAAACCAGATCGGGCCAAAACGGGCAACACTTGGTCTTGTTCTGTAACAGACATCCCCTACTATCACAACCAGCACACAATAGAACTGGACTCAGCTGGATTCAAAATAAAACTGCATAAAATTCCATATCAAATAAACCAATTTTTGGTTTTCGGTCTAATTTTATTTATCCACATATTGACTGGTATATGAAAGCATATTAGAGTTTTACGTATGTGTCACGAACTACGGATGTACGTATAACAATGTTCTGCACAATCATTATTGACGGCTAACAACGAATCATTATTTTGTTTTCACATCATGAACTTTGCGTCCCCTACCGGGGTGGATACATGGTCTTCTTTCACCAACTTTAATCTTCTACACTGGTACTAACTGTAGGACCAACCCTTAGGAGCTGTACGAAAACCTGCCTATTTCTGCAAACCTTACGTCTTTCCTTATTAAATCTGTAAGGTCTTTCATATTTGTGAAAATTTCGAATTTTGAAGTTTTGGCCAGGTTTGGAGGATCTGACCCACTGTGCATTGACTTGCCAGAAATTATCATTTTTATTTGGGAACAGAAATAGGGCCGAGGTGGCTTAGTGGTGAGCGTTCGCCTCTGGTACATGGGATCCGGATTCGATCCCAGCTCGCGCCAAGTGAGCTTTGTGATGGTCAAACACCGTGTGATGGGTTTTCTCGGGATTCTTTCGTTTCCTCCCACTTTCCTCATTTCACCATTTCATTCATTTTTCATCATCACTGTCTCCTTTAGTCGAGCCGGTATAACTATGGGACGTAAAACCTAAAGATTTCATTTTCACTTCTAGTAATTAATTTTTTCTACATGTTTGCAATTTGTTCTGAAATACTGAAATTACATGTAAATAAAACAATTTAAAATATAGGTACTTGTTAGCTAACAGATTTTCTTTTTCAAAACATCAAATACATGACATACTCAAGAATACATTACATTTTATTATTGTACAGTGAAATTAGAATTTGTGAAATTTGCAAAGAAGCACGGTAGTGTAAACTGAACTTACCAGTTTACAAATTATACTTAATTCGCATAGACGTAATTTCTTAATATTCATTTATAGATATTACATTAGTTTACAAATACTGTACATTTTAACGAATTTATTAATAATATTGTTATCCTTTAGTATCATTTTAAAATTTATATTTATTTTTCCAAATTAATATTTTAAAAATATAATGCTTTTGAAATTACAGATTATTGTGATTTGTGAACCTAATATTTTCAAATTAACTCTGTTAGTATTTTTTGATTACATTACTGCTAAAGGTCAATATTCTGCAAGCAAAGGAATATTAAGAATAATCTGCGAGTTGCCGAGTGAAATAATTTAATAAATGCTTTGTCAAGATGACCAAACCTAGCAAATATTGACTGTTCGTTATGAAATTTTAACAAACTGGAAGAGAAGAGATAGAGTCAAAGTAAAAAAGTTAAATTCCGTTAAAAGGTACTACGATAAATTAGAAAAAAGTCCGTGAATAAAATTCGAGGAAGAAAAGATCATATGTCTTTTAGAGGAAAAATGAGTTACAAGCCTTATAAGCATGCGCAGAAATGTAGTTGATCCTAGCAGGTGGTTTCGTATCGATCGGCAGGAAACTGGTGAAAGAACGAGAGGGCAGGACGATATCTTATGAGACACCACGTGATAACTGTCATATCGGCTCAAGGAATTGAAATCTAACGAAAAGCACCATGAATATTCGAAACACAATATTATCGTACCATATACCTATAACGAAACTTTGAAAGAAGTTTCTGTATATCTAAAGTGATACTTCTATATTTAAAACTCGCTGTAGTATATAATTAAAATTGTACAATTATTCATAATATTGGAGGGAGATTGGGTTCGGAATATTTTCTTACACCTTAACGCTTCCTAGTAACACCAAGGTAACTTGTCTATTGTTGTTTCAATATTATTACCGAGAAATAGACAATAACTAACGTTTTATCTTTTATGTTCATGAAAATCTGTTTATAATATGTAAGCTTTTATCTTAGAAAGGAAATTAAGTAAGGTTGTACAATAACCGTGATTAAGATAAATAGGAGCAAATAACATTTAATTATTTTGTCTTGTGTTGAAACAGCAACTACAATGTTCGTTTCTGATGGTAGTCTTTCTCCTTGACAATAAAATTAAGAGCTCTTTTGCATTTCTCACTTTCATGCGTTATGCATATCTAGAAATGTGCATGTATCTCAATTAAAGTTCTTGAAGTTTCTAATTTCACCCTTACAACTTTAAGTCTACCAATAAGGCCCTATTCTCAGGTGACGAGCACCATCGTTTTAACTTAGGAGACAAATATCAAAGATAAAATGTTAAATGTGTGCTATCTCATTTACATGGAGAAATGTTTCAGGGCATACTACGCATTACCATTTAGAACTATATTTAGAGAACGCCATATTTCGTATAATACTTGCGTAAAACACATGAACAGTAGCAATAAATAAATAGAATAGAATAAGAGAACACGTGTTTTTCTTTATGAGGAAAATCGACTTGCGGAGATAACTCTCATATAACACTGTTTAATCCATTTTGAATAAGCCAGGTTTTTGTAAATGCATCCTAAAAATCACAAAAATGTTTCAGTAAATAAATGAAGGGAAACAGTGAAACGCATATTTTTGTTTCAACAGAGAAATGATTTAAAAATTTATTATAATATCGATCATAGCAATTTTGAAAACACCATAGTTCGTAAAATAAAGTAAAAAGACGCAAAATTGTGTTAATAAATAGATGAGATGGAGTATCGTAAATAGTATAGTTTAGTTTCTTTGAGAAGATAATTCAACATAGACAAAGTACCTTCTCCATATGATATATGACTTTGCTAACAATTATACGTAGTTAGTTACATTATTTAATCCGGATGTTATTCGTTTCTGTGAAGAGATCAACATACATACACATTTGAAATTTCGAAATTTTAAAACTAGAGAGGGAACAATGAGAAAGAACCAAAATATTGCAGCTCAATAATAAACTTAAATAATGAAATATTGTGTTATCATAGCTGCAAGAAATGCTTTTATGTTTCTTACATGTTACAAATGCAATAAATATTAGTATAGCATCTTATTAATTTTCAAAAAAAATAAAATAAAATAAAATAAAATAAAACGAAGTGGAACAACTTGAGGGCTGCTGAATATTGGCACGCCCACCTTCTGGACGGGAGACTCGGTTGTGAGTTTATGATATCCAATGTTAAGCTATAGGTGTGCACCTAATGTAAATTAATGCTGAAAATGTTCGTTCAAACTAAAGTCGAAATTGACCAACTAACGAACTGTAATATTCATACGTAGTTTAATTGATGACTATACTATATAAAATCTTGAAATACAACTTTCATTCAATTTTCTCCCTGTCTAATATTAAACGACTTAAAGGCAAAATTCTTTTAATTTTTTTGTTTCTAGTGATCACGGAAAGTATGAAATATCCCTCAAGGTATCAATAGACAATGTGGACAGAAATGATTAAGAAAAAAATGATTTTCATTATTTTAATTCTAGTTTTCATCTACGAACTTTCTTGCTTTCTTTCTTTATCGCTCTGACCAGTTTGATTTTTAGATAAATTGATTTTTGTAAAAAATCTTCAGTTTTCTAGCTTTCCGGCAGAAATAAAAAATATTTAATCGTTTCATTTTATCTTTTGTTTATTACAATTTCATGTGTTTTGCACGAGCATTTAAAATTTGACACCTTGAAAAATGTCGTTGAATAATAGTGAAAGATATTTACTTCTCTTATATCGTTTATACACAGAAAAATACAAGCTATGGATATTTTATTTAACTCATTTCACTCATTTTATTATTTAATTTACAATAATATTTTGCTAAGCTTTTAAACACATGTGAATCTCCTGAATCAAGTTTCCTCTTTTCAACCAATAACTTTTGTTAATTGAATTCGGCTAAGAAAGAATAATTTTCCAGCAAAAATAAAACTTATTTTATTCTAATTAATTAAGTAATGTACTCTTTAATTTTGTGAAACTTGAACACAGTTTCAAAATATACTCATATATATTTAAATCAATGAGGAATGGATTTATTTATAAAATTTTGGAAAAGCTTTATAGTTGCATCACTTTAACAATAGAAAATACACTTGAGTTACTTGGTGCATCACTTTGACATTATATAATAAATTGTATGTCCATTCTGAAAACCGATTTTTGATTGGTACCAGTCGAGTATTTTATATAAGTTTTAAGTATCTTGTGGATACTTATTACAATCATAATTCTGAAATTGATAATTGAGCTGCAATGATGCTTTGTGCTTGTTTTTCTTCATCATTGTGCATTTCTATTAATTTCTTCTGTGAAGTTTCTTGAAAGCGGGTGCAAGGGGTGAGGGGTGGCGGTGGAAGCGGTCGCAAGTTAAAATATTTAAAAATGACTGATATTACTGTCGAATTTATAATTTTTGGAGTCGCTAAGTCGATTGGTGACATTATCAATGGCATTTAAGCCTAAAGTTTAAGCAAGAAGAAGCTAGAAGTTGTTCCGGAATTCAATAATGGCAACACCAAAGGTATTGCTCTTCATTATTTTATTCACTCATTTCTTTGTTTTCAAATTGCATTAAGTTTATTCTTTCCTCGCATGAAAATTGTCCTGAGAATCCGGAGGAGTGGCAGCTCCCAAGGCGTTGGTCGTTATGAATTGGCCATTTTGCCTAATCCATAGTCTCCTCGTGTAACCACCGAGCATTTCAGCTCCTTGTCAATAAATTTACAGTAAAACCGATTCTCGAAAATATGAAAACCCATGGCTCAAGACAAAATTTCGAATGTCATTGAAATGAGAGCATATGATGGTTTCCCGAAATTGTGGTGAAAACGTTGATCAATATATTGGTAGCAGAATCTTTTTATATCGATGTAGAGAAGCTCGTCTTGCAGAGCAGAAAATTACTGAAGATCCATAACTGAACCTTAATCGAAAATTGTTTTAACTAAGGAAATAACTCTCTCGTAACACATAGGTATGATAGAGAACGTGTAAATGTACACATCGTGGGCCAATACTTGTCTAAATTTAGTATGTATTTCTCACATGGAAAAAAATAAGAGATTTTAAAAATTTAAAAGTACACTTAGAACTTGAAACATAAGTTACCTTGTGGCATGATGTTAAATTCAAGTAATATACTAAACTGCTATAATTATACATTATTTATTTTTACATAGCAATATCTTCAAGTTTATAATTATAACAATTCCATCATATCTTTAATATCATTTAGTAATTTCAGAATAAGTTGCTGCATACTGAGTGTTCCCAAATCCTTGGTTTCCTGTATTTTAATTTAATGTGTTTCCTCCATTCTAAGAGTACAAATATATGCCGAAAGTATTCTAGTACAGTATATTATTCAAATTCACCTTTACATATTTCTATCTCTTATTTAGTGAAAATATATTATCATGCAGTGTCAATAAAAAGTACGTAAATTTCCGTCATTGTTTTAACAATAATTATAATCAAAAAGCGGAAATAAGGAAATGATTGTGAAATATGGAATGCAAAAGAATAAAAGAATCATAGAAGTCATGATTTCTTAGTGATCTGAAATTTTCTTACTAATCTTTAAAATATAATAATAATAATAATAATAATAATAATAATAATAATAATAATAATAATAATAATAATAATAATAATAATAATAATAATAATAATAATAATTTCAATTGGTATCTTAAGAATATGTAAAAATTGTAGCATTATGTATTATTCGAACAGAAAATTAGAATCTTTAGTTATGCCCTATGTCACTGTCGAGGATGGAATCCAAGACAATGCGCCTCAAATTTAACGATTTTCCTTCTTTTCCTTTGTTACATATAAAACATCAATCTATTAAGTATTATAACGTCACCCTTATATTCTCTTATGGTAGGATATCGATGTTTTATCATCACTAATAATTCACCAGCTTGCCGATTATTTACCGAACTTCTTGCTGCGATGACAAGCGCTTAAAATTTCAATCTCTCGACTCTGAATTAGTTGATATTTCATGATATCTACAATTATTGATCCACTATCTTTAACCTTTATATGTTCACTTGATTAAGTTAGAGTGGCAGAAACTTCGTGTTTAAATAATAACATTATAAATTGATGAGAAATGATAAATTGGGACATGACCATTGCAATTTCTGACTATTTGTTAACAGTAATAAACCGAAATTGAACTCCAACTAGTTACAATAGTCATGTGTTGAAATAAATCCAAGATTTTTCTAATATCTTGTGCAATGAATTAATTCGTTGTGTATAAACTAACAATCAAGAATCTTGTTTCACTTTCATTTTATTCATATAAATTAATTGCACATGTTCATTGTCTACATGTGGATCGCTCAGAGCACAAGGGATTCAAATCTAATTATCAAAATTGTGGGAAAAAGAGAAAGATAGTTTGTATAGTTCGTTGAAATACATGGAAATATGAGCACTTTTTTTTACATTATAAGTATGCGATATATAGACATGAATCTTTTCAACATTGAAAGGAGCTTCAGTTAGAAATCTTAAATATGAAATATGTCCAAAATGACTAAAAGCGAACTTGAATCCCTTGTAAACTGAGCTCCTGATATGCTATTACTAAAATAAAATCTAATAAATAATAACTGGTGTTTAGTTAATTACTTATCATTTAGTGCACCAAGGCATAAAAACTTTTTTTGTAGTGGTTTCTGAACTTGGCGTTGCATAATCCAAATTCCTCATCAGCTTTCGCAAAATTTGCAGAACACTTCCAACGCAAAACTTAATTGAAAAGCAATTACAACTGCTGTACCAATTATCGCAAATTGAAAAGTAAATTTGGATTGCGTTGACGCAAACATTACGGAATCTGGTTACAAGTTGTGCTTCAAATCACGAAAATGAATACTTTGTATTCTGTATTCATTCGTGAATACCGGTTTAAACATTTTTTGTCACAAACTTTCAACCTGTGCAAAATCTCAGGCAATGCGATCTATTTTACATAAATAATAATATTTTAATGTACAGTTTTAATGTTCAAAAACTCTGGCCATTACCTCTCCTACAAAATCCCTACACTTTTACTTACAGCTGGAATTAAATCAAACAAATGTGGATATTGGTAGCTTTATTTAGAACCAGAGTATTAGAATTGCCTACTTATGGTTTTCAGATTATGGCTGTCTAAAACAAGGTGGGTGGCCAAGATTTTTTTAACAAGACTGTACTTGTAATGCTACATTTTAAAACTTGGCATTGAATAATATCACTTTCACAACGTGCCTGAAGTCTTAGTGTATGCTTGAACGTAGTCATCATTATTTTTGACAATAATAATTACAAGATGTAAATTGTATTATTTTATATATATATATATATATATATATATATATATATATATATATATATATATAGCAAGCATACTTAGAAACAACAAAATTTCCACATGAGAAATTATATGTCAAGATGTTTGGTTTGTTCAGTTTCATGCTGAAAGTTTTAAAATTAAAGAGTATATTCTCCAAAAGTGTCTGTTTTATATAGAAGTTATTTAAGAACAACAAATCGAATATTTTTGTACATCATGAATAAATGGTAAAACTTAATGATCTAAAATTATATTGCTTCTTATATTTATGTAATGGGTATCTTAATGAAAGAAATGAAAATTGAAATTATTGTAATGAAAATGCCATTTGTTAACATTTTATACATGTTGTTAACCCTGACTACATATTTTAATGAATGCGAGATTGTTCTTTGAAATTATACTGCACATCTCTTTCATTGGGTCCAGTGATATTCTGATGTTCAATAATGATGGATTAAAATGAAGACTAGAACTAGTACTTCAAGAAACCACAGATATTTAATATTTTTGTACTACTTATTCATGTTTAAATTATATCGAATTTTAATTATTACTTTTATATTAAGATCAGGAAAAGAAACACAATACATAAAATTCCAAAATTGTGAACAAACAAACAAGAATTCATTACTTAAACATAAACAACTTACAAGTATAATGAGCATTCATCTCTGCTTAACATGATAACATGATAACCCTTTGTTTACCAAGTTAAAACAGTTACGTTGTATGCCTGGTGCAATGTAAATGCACCACAACGTAGAAACTATGGTTTTTTCCTATATATGTATGTACGTATATACACGAATTTTTCTCAGATAGAATCAGAACCATCAGGGTACATGAATATTTTAAAAAGTGTTATGTGAAACCATTTCAGAGAATTAAACATGATCAGTCATTTAGTGATAATTCGGGAAAATATTCATTGCTTTAATTTACCAACTAGGATGTAAGTACATACATCCGAGTTTAATTAATATTTAAACTCTACAAGACAACTTAATGAATAGAGTTGCTTTTTTGTATATATGGGCAACTCTAAAATAGATATAAATAATAAATGTCAAGAAATACCATCCTTGAATAAATGTTGTTACTTAAGTAACAATATAATAAACATCACTAGGCACACACACCTGATTTGTTAAACAAAGGGTTAAGTTAATCAACCGAATTTCTATTTCATAAGCAAAGTATATAAAATTATCAAAAATATATCAGGGTAAGGCCAACATCAATATGGAAACCGCCAAAAGCATAGTTCAAGACATAATTTTTGTTATGTGTATCATGTAAGTGCTAAGAGAAAGAAATATCATGTAAGTGCTAAACAACAAATGAGACAATAATTCAATGAATTACTTTCAAAGAGTTGAAAAGTTTTGAAAACTAATTTAAAAGTGTCGTTTAAGAATATTCTTAAATTGTTGTAAAGTGTAATTAAAGAAAAGTACAGGTGTTTAAACAACACAAAATTTAATCTTTTCCTTGCTCCTATAATTGAATGGATCTGTTAGTAAACGAAACAGTGGAGAAGAATGTTTGAAATAAGGTATTAACATGAGTAAGCATAGTGTTTATTTATATATTATTTGGTACAAGCAAACGTCATAAGTCTAAAAATTTTCTGGTATACAACATATATGTGATCATTACAGTTCAATGAAAGCAAGATAACATTCAAAATGTGGGAACTTCTGTTGGGCTATCAGCATCTACCTTTCTGCCAGTTCCAAGACTTCACGTAAATACTACGTCTTGCCCTTAGAGGCAAAGAAGTCAGTTATTGCTATTTCCACCTCTTTCTGGTTGGTGAAACATCACGATTTTAGAACGTACGTCATGGACCGAAGCAGCTAGTAATCCGAAGGACAAGACGAGGACTATATACCGGGTATGACATTAGTTCGATACCTTCAAGTTTCTGAATTTGCCGTTGCGTTTTTAAAGTCAAGTTCTATTTTACCTGATCCTGTTTTAGCAGGACACGCTTTCAGTTCACGAATGCAGGATATTTTGGCGTAGTGCAGCATACGTTCGTTCTGAATGTTCCTAATGAAGATCGACATTGACGGTACAATCGTTAGAAACGAACTCGAAGTGAATAACTCCATCATATTTCCATCACACACAGATTATGACGTCATGCTTGAAATGGACACACACGGAATTCGAATAAACAGCCTCTCTTCGTTGTACATAACAATCCGTTTCAGGAAACCGTGAATTTTGCAGCAGTTTTCGGAACACAATCACTCTACTTTGGGCTTAGTTCCACGTGGTTTCCCCGAGCTCATGAATGTAACGTACTATAGTAGACTGGGACATCCCGTGTTAGTTTGACAATCGTCATGTAGTGGTGAGTTTTCCTAATGACGTGTCGTATCACCTCGAAATCTGTCACCTCAAGGCAGTCGGATTTTGGGTGATCAATATTTTCACAACCTGCACAAAATTTCCCGGAACCAACAAATTACTGTGCCGTAGTTCACTATACCTTCCCCTTTCATATGACAAACGTTTTGAGCTGCTGCCGCACCGTTATGCCCAAGTTCGAATTCATGAAGTTCACATATCAGACGTTGGTGAGCACTCGTCGCTACTGCCACTAAAACTGACTGAAGATACAGGGTGATAGCCTCCGTGTTAAATATTCCGTTAGCCGCACTACTTATTGCGCCGGTTTGACCTTGTACTTACGGTGGATCACGTCGTATACACGCTTTTCACGTTTGGTTGTGGAAATATTGCTAGACTTATGACTTTTTCCTTGTACTCAAATCTATATTTAAACTGCTCCTGAAAGAAGTGAACGGATCATAAAGGTTTAATCAAGCATGAGCTAAACAGTTAAACACAGTTGTAGTAAAAACGAAATCATTGATATCGATTCTTTTAGTTAATTTTGAGCAAAGACACATGATCTTGTAAAATGTTTTAAGCTACGGCACAAATATCTCTTAAGGGCCTACTGCGCACATCAAGGAAATGAGGACATATGTACTAGTTATCCTACATATAAGAGTTACAATTATTTATTTTGTCTCTATCTTACATATATTACCTGTTAAAGTTTTTGTTATTTTGGAATTACTGTAATTTTCTGTATAAATATTTAATCACTCTTCTCAGTAATAATCCTCTTTTCGAAAGACTATTTTTATCAAAAATAATAAATTAGTTTATGTGTCTGCTTAACACAATCGAGTCGCACATAACTTCACTAAATGTACTCATTATTTCATCTTACAGCATTTTATTAGGAAGATAACAATAGATTCTTATGCTGGGCCCAAGATAAAATATTTTAGTAATTGTACTAGTCGAAGAATTTTCACTTTCTTCTTTTCTTTCTAAATCAATTAATTTCATTATTGTCATGTAAGAAAGTAATGAGTTGAAATAATTCTTTCAACACTTTTAAAAGCTCTTTAAATGTGTATGGATTTTGTACTTCCTGTTTTTGCATATTCACTCCGAGAACAAATGTTTTCTTACACAAACGCCTGCTATATTTAAAAAATATCTGAAAAAGTTCTCAGGAGAGAACAATGTAAATAAATTGCTCTAAATTGCACTCTCTTCAACATTGGGATATCTAATATAAATTGTTACTTTTAAATCAGTAATAGACATTTTAATAAATTATTCTATCTGTGTATAGTTAGATATGTCTAAGGGATTATCTGCTTTTTGCTTTCTAGAGCATGAAACATAAATTTCATACAGGTACCAGCGTTTTAAGTAACATGATTACATCGTTACTTGATTTCATCGATACAACAGTTAGATACTATTGTAGCCAGAAATGCTTTGGATGTACTTTTAGTATCTTTTGGCTTGCATTTTTAGTTACTTACCTTACTGGAAGTACGATGTGAAACTAATATCAAGCAGATTACCGATACTCTGTTTCCCATGGTTTCATTATACATCTAACAGTTTGGATTCCATGTCAAATCCAAACCTTTGGTCATACAACCATTATGCTGTAACTACACGGCCTTTTAAAATTGCAAACATGTAACGTATGAGTAGTCAAGTGTCGGAGCTTTCGTTTCAAATTAATCTTGAAAAAGTCGGAGCATGTACTGGTATTTTTCCTCTTCAACTCTTTGTTCTTTTGTGAATTGCTCTCTCTACAAACGGAACTCTATTTGAAATTTGGTTATAAAAGACAAGAAGTGGGACAAACTGCTTTCAAATTGGTAGTATTGGGTCCAAATTTATCAACCTTCTCTTACAGAGGCATCTTTCTCTGTGCCTTCAATTTCTCCAATGTTTTAGTAGCAAGGAAAGTAGTTTTATGAAACACGACAAGAAAAATCAATATATAATAACAATAATTTCTACATCACTTGTTTAATAGGATGTTGTATTTTCAAAGATTCATTGATGGTGGGATTTCATGTTATTCACATCCCACGTTAAACTGTAAGTTCACGTCTCATATACATTCAATGCGGAAACAAATATTAAATTCAAAACCAGCCAAAAATTCGTTACTCATATATCTTGTCTGTAATTAGCCTATATGTTAAACTGGAGAATGCGAATAGTTAATTGCCTTGGGACACTGTCATAATGCCTCTGAAAGCTAAATAATTTCAATGCCAAGGAGCAAACTCTGAACTGTTAGTAGTGTAAAAAAAAAAAAAAAAAAAGGGGGACTACGAGTTCTCGTTTATTTTGTACTAATAGTACACCTAACAGCTAATACAATAAACGTAAATGAAATACTTTTATAAACACTTATAATATGTTAGAGCACTTTGGCCCTGAAATATTTTTTTATATTCCACATAAACAATTTACATGATAAAATAAACGTTCTGGTGTAATATCTAAATAATATTAAGATTTTTAAACATATTGTAAAATGGATATAATTATGAATTGTTTAAATTAGTATTTGTATTACTAATTTGAGGTTTAACAAAATATTTAATTCATTGCATTAAAAGCAATTAATTGGTTGTATTTTATTTTATTAATCAATCGAGGAACCTTTTAATTTGAATAGTTACCTAAACTCCGAGGGTCGTCTAAAATGTAAGTTTACAAGGTATATTTTGCAATATAGTTATCTATTATGTTCTACATAAACAAATGCACATTGTGTTGTACAGTCAACACTTTATTCTTCCTCATTGCCGCCAAGACAATTGAGACATTTGTCTAACCGTGAGATGAGCTTGTCGATGCCACTTTCGTAAAATGTGGGATCATAACTATTGAGCTTACTTTGCTCCCCCTGTTTTGACATCTTTGTCACGAAATCTGTACTACACAAAGATGTTCTTCCAAAGCCGAAACCAGATTATAATCACTGGGTGCTAGACCATGACTGTACAGTGGATGTTTCTCAAAGAAACTCCAGCAACAGGTTCTGAGTTTTAGTTCTATTGTGTAGTCGAGCATTATCGTACAGGTGTGCCATACAGTTCAACAGCAATCCAGAACGTTTCCGGCAAATGGCAATTTGCAAATGTTCCAATGTAGCACCGTAGACGGCTGCAATAAGTGTTGCTCTCTCTCCAATAAATCAATCAGTACCAAATCCTCCTCATCCCAGAACACTGTAGCCATTACTTTCCCAGCTGATTTCACGACCTATCCCATGTGATTAACACCACTCATGGGTTAGTCATGTGGTACTGATTTTCCTGTTCTCCAGGATCACATGCTTCACGCATGTTTTGTTCTGGGTCTGCCACTCCACACACAGTCCATTGTTGTCACTCTCCCATTTCGAAACTGGTTACACTATTTTCCCAGTTACTTATGGCTCATCATACTTTCCTCATAGACGTCCACTATCTGATGATAAATCTTCGCAGCTAATACGTTTTTCGCATTGAGAAATCGAATGACAGCACGAACTTCTTGCATAAGTCATTGCTGCAATCGATCATTCATTTTTAACCGTTCTGACATTATCACCTGAAACAATAGAAACATTTTGCTATAGTTATATGCTGTCTAACTTCAGGGTCATACGAGGCTGTCCTAGAAATAAGTTTTCAAGGCAGTAACTAAGGTGTGAAAACAGCAGTGCGTAAGTGTCTCATGAGTCAGTACCCCACATTTTATAAAAGTTACATCAACAAGCGTGTCTCATGGTTGGACAAATGTCTAAATCGCCTTGGCCACTATCTTGAAATATAATGTGTTGACTGTAGCACACACTGTGTACACGTACAACATAAAATAGATTATTTCCAAATATAACTTGTAAACTCACTTCTCGGACCCCCTTGTAGTATTTTCCTTATACGCCATCCCATTGAATTAGATTATTTTAATTTTCTAATATAATACATTGATATCTACGTGTCAAATAATTATGATAAATCGCGGACGTTAAATAATTAATTTCAGTGAAGTTATTTTTGTAAGACACAATTTAGTTTAATCTCATTATACTCTAAACAATCAATCAATTTAGTTTAAGTTTGAAATACATAAATATATTTATAGATACAAAGACATATGTATACTTTATTTGTAATTTCTTGTAGTAACAACATTTATTATGGAAAACTGAAAAATAAAGTTTTACTCAGCATTCAAGATGTATCTTAAAGTTAATTTAAAATGATATTTTATATTCATATAAATTGACAGATTTGCAAAGTTTGGCAAGAAAAATAAAGATGGATGGTAAAATTTCGAGAATTCGAACATTTATACATATCAAATGCAGAGATCATGTTTGTTGGCTTTTGCTTACTTTAATCTAAATGTTGGATTAAAATGCAATAAATGTTCTTACAACAGTCAGTTGCTTATGTATCCTAATTCTCCAACAAGATATGAAAAACGTATTTCACAACAGCATTATATAATCCTTGAAGTGTAAATAAGAAACTTGAATTTTATATACAAAAATACATACTGTTTATGCCAAACCAAATATTGCAATGTGTGACAGCTATATGAAGCTTTTACTAGGAGCTGTAGGAAACATGATCTAATTATAAAAATTAACTCTTCTAATCTTTTTATGTAAGTAACAGGGATAGCTTAAGTGACGCTCTGGTTCATTCACATTTAAAAATGACTTTTAGCTTGAAACAGAGTTTCAATGGATTATATAATTTTGGATTACTGTATGTTTGAAGAGAGCTTTGATATTATTTTCAGAGTTGATAATCTAATCTACTATTTAGATAAATTCATTTTGACATTAAAACTGAAGATAAGGGCAGAAATTCAATCCTAGATATTGGTAAATTTATTTAGATATTTAAGTATTTAGATAAGTAACGAAATATAAAAATGTTAGTTATGGGCATACAATTAAAATTGAATGAGCATTTAAATAGTACTTGTCTGTATGGCACCTTGCCTAAATATTAGTGAGGAAAACAATAAATGTGTTGCTGTACAGACAGTTATTATAATAAAATCGAGAAGCACCATGTATTTCGTTAAAGGTTTTTTGAAAATTTGTATTATATTTTTGCAGAAAATTAGATGGAATAAAATAATTGCATAAGACCATAAACATGTACATGTTATTTCTGTTTTCCCCCTCTTTTTCAAACTTTCTGGTTTATCATATTATTCACTATCAGGAACAGTAGAAAACATAACGCGTTGCGTTGAATCGAATAAATATGTGTGACGATAATTAAAAGGTCTGCTTCCTTTAGGATCGGTATATAAATCTAGGATTGTTATATTATTAAGTTTCTAACAATCTTAAAATTATGCACTCTTTTCCTAACACGTATCATGCGGTCCTGTTCATAAAAAAGGGGTTTTAAACTTCCAAATGCTAAGCATACGCGTCGGAAGTCTTATAGTACGGCTTTGTCCGTCTGTCAACAGGTGTCAGAGCAAAAACGGTAACTGTACAATTTCATTCTTCTACTTAGAGTCCTTATGGTTTGGGCTACGATTTTATGACCAACAATTGACAAAAAAGTGTTGAAATATGGAGTATTATAGGCAAAGATATCGAAATAATATACATGCAAACATGTTATACTGGATGTATCAAAAGTACTTGGCTCTAGGCCAACTCCGTTATATACGATAAAATGGAAGAACAGAAAGGTTGATTGAAATTGGTGTTTTTCGATCTAAAATAGTGACCTTTTTTCGATCGCTCCAACTGTTTGGGCTCCACACCACATCAACAATGCAGCACTGTTTGGGGATGGATTTGAGGTTTCTAGATTCCTTCATACAACCATGTACACGTTCAATGCGTCAATTCTGCGAACCCTTACGGGTTTCGTTCGAACAGCTTTATTTTTTTTTTAAGAAGAAGCGTAGAACATAACATATAGTTTCATGAATTTATGTTCCTTATGGAACTTAAAAATGACTAAAGTCATTTGAATAAAGTAGAGGTTAAAAGGAAACAGGAGTTGTATTTCCATTAGTAGGTAAACTCGAGAATGTGTTTCGAGGGTAAAGCAAATGAAAACATTAAAAGTGCGATAAAATCCTGCAAGTTGAATTGATCTGCAAATCGCATAGTTTATCTTTGTTGTTGGATGAATGAGCAGTACATGGCAACATCATGTAAAAACACTAAACAAGAAAGTAGCACTTGCTTCTTTCGATGTGCTAAGAAAGACTAGCGTGACTTCTTTGGAGAACGCCCCAAAATTTTGCAATGCACATCGAGAGTTGACGATCGAACCCATCTCTGTAGTGTAGACCTTGTGATAGAAAATTGACATATTAGTGCAGAAAAGACAGTCATCTTTATACCACTGTTGGTTCAGCACACATTGTTGTGCATGATGTATTGCAGTTCAATGAAATCTCCGAAATTAATACAATTCAATTCGGTGCTGAATTGAGAAGCTGTTGTGATGATGTCTGCGAAGACCTTTCTCGTCCTTCTCAGGTTGAAAATTATGGACTTCTGGTAGCAGTTTTACAGGAAATGAAAAGTGAGTTCACTATCATGAGCCGATGCTAAAACAAAACCATAGACCGACGCTAAAACAAATCAAAAATAAATGACTCCCCAAGCCTCAGATAAAACGTTATGCTCAGTCTTTCCTGGGATGAAAATGCAGTAATTCTGGAACATCATAGGAAGAAGGAGAAACAATGGTCTGAGATTCGTATGCAGATTTGCTCCAATATCAACTTTGCCCTCCAATCAGAAAGGAACACCTAAGACTTCTGACTTTATGTATTTTTTTTATTCATCACAACGGTCGATCTCATACTGCCCTTTTAAAAGTACTCACAGTCTCAGTTATCAATTTGAGTTTCTCATTCATACCTCCTATTCTCCAAATCTCGTCTCCAATGAATTTCACGTTTCGGAACCGCTGGAGGAGTCGATTGGACAGAAGCATTTACGAAACAATAGAAAAGTGAAAAAATATTTTTGGTTGTTTGACTTTTATCACAACCAATCATATTTTTTATACGAGATATCAACACAGTTTCAAAGCGCTGAAGTACGTGAAATGCGCTTCATTGAGGTTACGTTAAAATATAATTATTTTTTTCTGTGTTTCGTAATTTCCCGTAGAAAATGCTTCTCATTTGAATAACCATCGTAATATTCTCCACTTTAACTATTAGTGAAAATATATTGCAGTTTCTATTTACCTCTGTTTTTATACAACGTGAAGTAAATTCATTTCTCTAGTTCTATAATCAAAATGAATTCATGAAACGATACTTTAATGTCAGAACCTTTACTTCCAAAAAACACAGGTACGATTTAATTATTGCAGGTAGTCACCAATAGAAATGTTTGGTAACTGGTTATACAAATTCAATTTCCAACATTCACCAGTCCCCAGTAGTGATAACATGTAAACGTGGTTAATTTTTGGTAATCATGACATTTTTAACTTTCACAGAAACATATTTTTATTAGTGTGAAAATGCGCGTCGACTACGTGGGTGCTCCGGAACTCCAGCACCCACAAGATTTTTAGTTTCATACAAACAAAATAAAATAAATATTTCTCACTTGTCATTTTCAAAAAATAACAACAAATTAAAACATTGAGATGGAAGTTAAAATAATCTAACCTCTAAAACATAATTGCTTATTATTTTTTCCCGTTTCAAGTGAGTTTATGAAAAAACAACCAAACAACAAATTTAGGTTACAGTCATTTTGCAGTCTATGTTCACAACAAAATCCTTGTGCAGTTCCTTCTGCAATGCCATTATAAACTATTTGCTTTTATAAAGACTTATTCACTTTAGTTTGCATGAATGTGGTATTTTCTTTTAGTAACATGTTGACAATATTATTACCTCTTGCAATCATTGTGCATCATGTAAGTTGTTTTAAGTATGCACTTAATGTTACGATTACATATTGTCGGTCCAATGCCAAAACCGCGAATGTGCAAATTTTGCTGTTTTTACCTAAGTGCAGTTTCATGTTACTTGGGGCACACAGATTTCAATACAAAAGTCCCATTTGTGAAATATGAGTATATTAGAAGTTATCGGCAATTCCTAAAACATGTACCTAAGTTTATATACTGATTTTTCGGAATAAGACGAATATTAAAATGCTTATAACTCAGAGTCAATATTATGTTGAAAATATTCATTACAGTAACTTATCCTTAACCTTGGACCCAGGTTTGAATCAGTTTCTCTTGCGTTTAAATCAGCTTTGTTAGACAGAATGAGCTAGGACAGCCCCAAACTTATCCTTATAGTACCGATATATTTTACTTTATCATAGCACAGGCCTTTATGACAGGCAGATTTTAATTAAAATGAAATCAGTCAAAAAAATATCGAGACTCCCCTTAAAACAAATAACACGTCCCGCCATTGATATGTACCCACATAAATTTTGGAAAGTATGTACCGTTGAGTGTGAAAGCTGGAAATGTTATGGTTACCGGCAATAGCTGGTAAATACCGGTTATCACCGTTCTGAACTGGTGAAATTTGGAAAAATGATTCAGGAATGTTCTATGCCTCTTATTTCCTTTGTAGAAGAGCGCGTGTTGTAATTTGTTTGATCATCGTTGTGTGCACGTTCAACACCGAGCTTTTCTTTGAACTCCAGGAGCTGGTTTCGTGTACTGAATGGTGCTATGCACAGCTGTAACATGAATGTAGACGATAACACTTACATTTCTTGGGACGATTTTTATCAAAAGCTTAAAGAACATTGTTAATTGTAAAAGCGATAATAATAGTGTCTTTCTGAGCAAACAGAATTATTCCAAGCTTGTTGGAAAGGTGATCGCTGCAAAACAAAAGGGAAGAATCCTCAGGACTACAAGTGATTAAAGCGTTTTGATATGAGAGAGTCTTCAAAACTGATAGCATCTTTAGAATCAGGTGATACTACAGATAAGTACTTTGTAGAAAGTAGTGAAAGTTTCGATATTCTATCTGAAGAATGGGGCAAGGATTTGGAACTCATATGTTTAAAAACTTTTGGCTAAATACAAAAATATCACGTACGAAGTTGTGTCATTCTACATTTCTCTATGTAAACAGTTTCAAGTCAAACACAGTGCACCAAAGAAAGGCTTGATTGTATCTATTGTTTCTTCTTAATTTAATTCATGGAAACCAGTTTATTTGATCGGCATGCAATCACAGAAACATCGAGAATATAAATTCATTAGAGTAAGTAATAAATACTAGTAATAAATATTTTTGACACAGAGTTTTCCTGAATTTTAACTAGTGTTCACGTATTTTTAAAATTAAAACTAAATCAACCAATACTCTACACAAAGTAGATCTATATTCTGACATTATTAGCGCATTTATCAGGGACACCGATAGAATCTTGATTCCCAGACTAGGGACCTGCGAAAGTATCTAACAAACTGAAAACGAACCTACTTGATTTCAAAGTCGTAATCAAATGAAATTGTTTCGGGTCGTTGGTGCATCGTCTTTTGGAAGAGTTGATAAATAATGAATTGGTCGCAACTGTGGATAATATTGTTTTACAAGCTTTTGAAATTTTAATCTGCAGGGCGTCATTTAGGCAGGGAAGAGAGGGCAATTACCCCCTTGAGTTTGAGAAATAACATGCCTTTCAATAAATTGTATGCTAGAATACTAATCAAATACCTAAAACTCATTGTCAGTGGACAATCTTGCGCTCCTCCTCCAAAGGAAAACCTGAAATGGCGCTACTGGTTTCGTGGGTAGAGCAAGTGGAGCGTGAGCCCTGTTCTATATGGGTCCAACGCCATAGGAAGAGATAGACTGTTCATGAAAAGTAACAAGTCACTATGTTTCATTCTTGAAATAAAAATATTTAAAGATGTTGAACTACATATTAATTTGTAAGGCATTATATTACTTCATAATACATTATTAAAGTCGTTTCGAAATCTGTCTTGAATTCAAGTACATTTTTTTTTTTTTTTTTTTTTTAAGGAATCGTCGTTTTACATAATTTTGGTATAGCTTTTCATCATGAATAAAAATCTCACGTTGTTTCCAACTTATCTTCAATCATTAAATTGTTTTTATATTCCTAATATGTATTTATTAATTTACAATTATCTTCCCAAACATACAAGGTATCTTTGCCTCATATTGTATACTTAAATGCACTGAAACTTCAGGTTACTTGGGGCACCATTTCGTGCTATTTAATTGAAATCATTTTTCTGATGGGTTACTTTGATTGGATATGAAACTGTTTTGCGGGATGAGTCTCAAAAATTTTATATATATATATATATATATATATATATATATATATATATATATATATATATATATATATATATATATATATATATTATTCAACTCCAGGGAGAATCTTCCCAGGCAATGATAATTGTAACAATTGTACTTCGATGAAAAAGAACAGCAATTAGACGATCGAGCTGAAATTTACTACACAGATGGAGACTAAGAAGTGTGGGTCTGGAAGACGCTACTGAATATCGGTTAAGGAGTGGTTAATAATTTGCAAAACTAGTTTTTATAGTGTATATGTATTGTATATAAATGTTTGTATTTTTCAGCATAACTGTGGAACATCTGGAGCA
The DNA here is from genome assembly GCF_964235325.1 of Thermobia domestica. NCBI lineage: Eukaryota > Metazoa > Arthropoda > Insecta > Zygentoma > Lepismatidae > Thermobia > Thermobia domestica. The sequence goes on from NW_027656429.1 coordinate 31,429, forward strand.
ATTACTCAAATTTGGTACACATATGGTTACAATCTAGAAACAAATAAAGAGAGGAGGATAAGACACCCTGTCAGTTCTAGGGGATGGTAAGAATGTGTACACAATGGATATTGGTGGTGTATCCAAAGTTTTTGGGGCCGCTATGATGAATACTGATACTGTCAATGCTGTGTTGTGCGTACAAGACACCACTAGTACTCCTAGGGTGTGGGACAGTGACGACGCCAGAGGGGGGCAAGGAAGGCGAGCGCCCCCCTGGTGGCTGTTTCTGCCCCCCTGACTGCCATCCAGACTGCCCCCCTGACTCCTACAATCATAAAACATTCTACATATAGTATTTTATATCAGTTTCATAACCAATCTCATTGTCAGATCGTACTATCTATGCATTTGCTATGTATCAGATTAGTCTTCAAGCTTTCTTTTTTGAGCGTCTGGGTATGCACACATATTTCTGTTTTCTAATATAGTGCCTTTTCCGGTAAATTTTAGTTATAGTTCTTTCTTATGAATTTTAATTATTGTGCCTAGCGAACAATAGCAGATTTGGTCCATTTGTTTTCTTCTCATTGGATCAACTTCGGTTAGAAACAAAAGAAAGGTAAAGCCAATTACATAACTTGTTTGTATTTATCGAGATTTGCAGTTTTCAGTTTCATAGTTTGTTTTATTTAAAGATCCTATACTTCTATTTCCTGAAACATTATTCTCGGCTTTCAATATTCAGAGGATGGGCTTACAACAGCTTCATTTGCGACTACCAGGGCTTATTTTTTGAAGAGGATAAAAAGAGTTTGTATTTTCCCTTCCTGCAAATGATAATAATAATAAATGTAGGAATTAAATTGATTATTTATTTAGCTCCCAAAAAAAGGCATTATCAGAGTGCTGATCTTTAGTAAGTAATTGGTATGTACTAGTGCTCCCTTACTTATTTTGTTTCAAAGTACTGACGTGACGTTTACCATATTGACTAGATTTGATTTGATTTGATTTTGAGTTTATCGTCCCGTTCAGCAGCGAGGCTATATGAGACGTGGACCTACTGATTAACGTGGAATCCGAACCACATGAGCTCCCGCCGGGAATCGAACCCGGGTCTCCCGCGCCAAAGGCGCGTACGCTAACCGCTTAGCCACGGAGGAGCTCCCATATTGACTAGAAATGTACGAGGAGCTGCTGAAGAATTCGTAGCCCAACCCTGAAGGAGTGCACGTGGTCTTCTACACTTCCCCCGAGAGTCAATATACTACCTTATACAGTGTTCCAGTTTTTGCAGAAAAGCTAAAAAAAATCTGGAGACTTCCTCGCACTACTGTTCGTAGCACTACCCTTATCAGATCTAAAATGGCGTCCTTTCAAGTGTTATTTAAGTTGGGAAATAACTACAGGCAATATTTAGACGGAGCTAAATCTGGGGAATAAGGATGATGATCTAGACATTGAAATCCTAGATTATGCAATGCCAATTGTGTTCGCAGGGACTTGACGGACGGGTGTATTCTCCTGAAGGAACATAATTTCTTTCTTTTCATTTTCCACTGTGTTGAACTTTGATTTTTTTTTTCAGTTTTGTGAGTAATGTAGAGATTCTGGATTAAATATCTGACCATTGCGGAGGTAGTCTATGAGTACGACTCCATACTTATCCCAGAAGAATGTTGCAGTTTCTCAACCTACGTCTGTGTCTTGAACTTCGTGGGGCGAAGGAGAAATGAGTGCTACTACTCCATTGACTGTTGTTTCGTTTCAGGATCATAGTGGTACAACCACATTTCGTCCATGGTTACTATTTGTGAGCGAAATGATCAGCATTACAGTCAAATTGGAAGAATACTTATCTTAATACCGTTACTCTTTTATTCTCCTGACAGATTTTTTGGGAACCCATTATGTCGAGAACTTGCACATACCCAAGCCATTCTGAACTATGATACCGACGCGTTCCAAAGAAATGACCACAATCACTGACAGAAGGTTTGCTGAGACGGTAAAAACTATGGAAGGAGGTTGCAGCCAGACCTCAGACTATAATAAGTATATCGTGAGTTTACTATACACTTTAAAAAGTATATAAACAATAGTTTAAATTATTTTTGTCACTTAAAAACTGGGGTGGCCTAGGCCCCCCAGCCCCGAGCTATATCCATCACTGGTTGAAATGCTGAAATTCTAAAGAATAAGTCACAAATTGCATCCATGATTTCTGGAACAGTCACTGCTTTTAGTCATCCTGGATGTAAAGCATAATTTGTTGAGAAATCGTCACGTTTAAACTAAGCCACTCACTTCTTCACCACTTATTTAACGGAGGAGAGTATCGTAGTGCTTCACTGATTTCCTCATTAATTTACTTCGGTGACTATCCTTGGTGGAATAAAGGGAGGATTTAGGATTTAGATTTCAGGGCTTTCGGCATCTAAGACAATTTAGTCCATCATGTTAAAAACATATTTCCTCTCTTTCCTTCTCACAGAATATGACGTCTTATTACTCTCGTAAGGTAGGGAGTCACAAATTTAGGAAGAACCAAGAGGGGACAGTCGAAGGAAGGTGGTAACAACATTATATACGTAAGTTACTACCGTCGGAATGGCTATGGCGTTAATTCTAGATTTGAAATGGTGGTCCCACAATACAAAATTTTCGCTGGACGGTGGTGTAGAACCTACTACGGATGAAATAACATTACGTAATGTGGTGACGCGCGTAGCCTGGTAAAAACAGCATTTACATGCTGACTGGATTATGCATTTTTCTCAGTGTAGTGGCAATGAGGAAAACCCAGGACAACCTCATTCAGGGTGGCTGGCCTGAAAAAACGTTTCACACTTTTTCGACAAAAACGTTATAACAGTTGTGATCTGGATGTTCGTGAAATTCGCTGTTTGGGCACACATAATCACTTCAGAGACCTGAGAAAGCAATAAGAATTTTATTATTAATATGAAAATTTGTATTTGTACACTCATGTCCAAAATGATTGTCGCATATCTATAACTGTCTTCTTGTAAGAATATAATTTGATAATGATTTTACAGGGTACTTTTAATACTGATACTATGTGTATAATCAGGAAATGCATATTTGTGGTAAATTTCATAGGAAAAGAATTATAAAGACGAAAATTAGAATGAGTAAAACAAAATGTTGCTAAATAGACAAGAAAATTTTATTTTCGTTTTATTCTTCTTATTTACTGCTCTTCTGACATGAAATTTGCCACATACATGTCTTTGCCGATTATACACATACTAACATTATAGGAAATACCGGGCGAATTCGTTATCAAATTATATTCCTACAAGAACATATTTATAAACATGCGACAATAATTTTGGACATGAGTGTACATACAGAGATATGTTTTTCAAAACTACAGTTTCATCTTTGTACCTAGTACCTACATTCCTTCTGGGTTGCACAACGAAATTTTCAGCAGCAGCCTCTCGTAAATTATACAGAGTGCGGCAGAACCAACTAAGCAGTTTTAAGGAGCAATAAAAAGTAAATCTGGATATATAGAGAAAAAATGTTTTTATTTTCTAAATTAGTACAATATACCATTTTACATTCACTTAGTTTTGAAAATAATGTCCTCAAGATGGCGACCGTTAGCATCAATACATTGTTGTAGATGATCCCTGAAGTTTCGAGCAGCTCTTGCACACATATCGAGGGGTATGGCATTTACTTCGTCAATAATCCACTGTTTTAACTCTGGTAGAGTGTGAGGGTGGCTTTTGAAAACTTTTTCCTTCAGATGTCCCCAAAGAAAGTAGTCACAAATGCTGAAATCTGGTGACCGCGCAGACCACTCGACATCACCCCTCTTGTGTAGCGATCACAGATCTGTTGTTTTCATAATAAGCGCGAACGGCAAAACCATGATGTGCACCGGTCCAAACCATATTAGCTACTGAAATGGGGTCAACGACTGAACAAAGGCAGACCACGTGCAAGTGCCTACCCCCACCACAGCTCTCGCGGTAATCGATATTTTCTTAGTCGAATCTAACAACAACTGCTTAGTCGGTTCTGCCGCACCCAATACATACATACATACATATATATATAGTACTAGACGAATGTGTTACTTGTAGCATACGCGAAAGTAATTCAATTTGTTCAGGCTTCAAAAGTTGCACTAGTTGTGCAGACGTTACTTACTTGTTAGTTACAAATTTTACTTGAAATCATATAGGTCTAATATAAAAAACAACAACGAAATACATAATGTAATGTAAACATAATAAATGTTTACATTATTACATTATTACATAAATGTACGTCAAACATAATAAATGTCATTTTTGGTGTGGAAAAAATCTGCCCCTCCCCCGAAAATGTATCTGCCCCTCCTTTGCCCCCCTAAGAACTTAAAGCTGGCGTCGTCACTGGTGTGGGAGAAGAAGTACATGTAACAATAGTTGAAAACAACTGATACTATTGTCGAATGTGGCTTGTTGACTTGGGTAATGACACTTTTGATATCATTAAAGCCCAAGTTCAGCCCTCATCGGCATAGGATTCAGAAAGGATAAAAACAAAGCGTTCAAAATGACCAACCCATAGTTCTCGATGACACTAAGCTGATTGGTAACACTCCAGATGACATTTAAGTCCAAGTTTAAGCAAGAACAGCACATCAGCTGTTCCAGGGAATTAACAGGATCAATGCCAAAGCGTTGCTTTTCAATAATTATTGAATCTTATCAGGAATTGAAGAAAATAACAATTGCTATGCCTATTCACTGCAGCAAAAATTACGAAGTCGATAGAGATTAAATTTAATACACATATGGAGACTAAAAAGTGAGAGAGTCAAACAAGACAATACTCAACATTATTCGTAGGTTATGGGATGGTTAATAAAATCAAAAAACTGTAACTCATACATAGGTGACGTCACCTGCATCTCAAATATAAAAAAATCACTTTATATACTCGGTTAAACAATATATAGATAAATATGGTTCGTGCCTATACTGATGTAAATAAGGGTGATAACATGTAACTTTGAAAACATTGATAATTGATATCAATATCAATGGAGAGCGTAATTAGTTTAGTATAATAGTAATTGGTTTAGCGTAGTAGTATTTCCGGCTCCCTATTAACGCTATTCCGATTCATCCAATAACTAGATCATGGAGCAAAGATCGTAAAACTTTCTCTCTCAACAACAGATACCAATCACTGTTTGCCATAGTATTCTTATGACTATTCACTCATCCCAAGACAAAACGTTGCCAATAGTTGTCTCATCCCGGCGACAAAAAGATACCTCTCCAAATATTATATGTTGCTTTGTCGTGAGTGTGAATACTTGAAGACATTTTACTTCAACCAATGTTCCTTTACGAAAAATCTCATTCAGGTACTCCAAAACGCTCAAACATCGGGAGAGAATCTATAACATATTAACAAATAGTATTGATGACTTGACCAGTTCCGTCTTCAGGTCCGAGGTATCAGAAAGTAAATCTTCTTATTATGAGCATAGTAACAGCAAGCACACGATACTACTTTCACGTTAACTAAGGAAGTAATACGGATTCTCCAGTTAAATCTTCATCTGCGCGCCTAACTACAATCAGAATATATGAATTTAATCGTGAATTCAAGTTCGTGAATGAAGAGATGAAGGAAGTGTTGTGTAACTGGATTCTACAACAACAGTTTATTCAATTCGAAAATCCTTCTGGGCATACTGATGTGACTTATTTGAATATTGGTGGTAGCACATTCACTGAGACCTTAGTTGTTGATTATTATGTTAACATATTACAAGCGATAGGCTCAGAGAACCTGCATTGGTCATAAAAAGTGTAATTATCAAAACCTTGACGGAATATATCACTGTGGTGTCATACCCATCCACTCTGCTAGGGCGGGGAGCAAGGTCATTGGACTTAGTCACCTGACATTTGTACTTAGTCACCTGAATAATGATCCGCTGCGTTGATCCAGGATAAAGTCAAGATCATTTTATAAGGAAAAAATTGCGAATGATTTCCGTGATTTCTTGAGGACTTGTTATCGAAAGAAAATTTGGCAACATATACCTGTATTTAAGCTCATTGTCGATAACAGTAGCACACCTTCATAAAGGTACAATCCTAACTTTGATGTTTGTGTTATTTCGTACTATAAAACAATATCTCAAAACCCTGAGCTTCATGCTTTATTAGCTTATAAAATAATATTTGGATACAATTTTACAATATCTACTAAGCCTAAAGGATTGATTCGCATTGAAGAACGTTCTTTCTATCCCGTGGATGCTCTTCACTGAAAAATAACCTTTCATATATCTTCTTGCAAATCTATAATATACAAAATAAATTTTTATTTTGTTGCCTTATTGTTCGTAAGTTTTCTCAAGATCGTGCCCCACTTCTCTGTCGTTTTGCTCACAAACTATGTATCCAGGTAATTAAGCGAGTGCGTTATGGGAGTACTGGCAAGGACCTCCGTCATGAAAATCCAATCGAATAGCAGCCGAAGCAAAACGCCTTGGTCACGACCTCGTCAATTCTAGTACACACATATGTATAGTATCATTTAATGTATCTACTATTAGAAGGTACAAAATTGAAAAGCAAATTATCTTGCATAAATTCAAAAGACTAATTTTGTAAACTTTATATTTTTCTTGACTTGGGTAAATATCTGATTATTTGTGTTAAAAAAGAGAATATTTCTTACTTATGAACAAACTTTTCGTGTGTCAATTTGTGTACAGGAATAACTGTTATGTTGATGACTTATATGAAAGTAAGGATAGATTGCGTGGTCAAGATGTTGAAGCATGCAAGAATGCTCTTTGGGATGAATTTGAAAGAGCTTCATCCGAGATTAGGAGTGCAAAGGCAAGTAGGATAGAAATAGCAATTTGGACTTTGAACAAGTAGGGGCACAAATAGGTGTGATTAACTTATTAACAGTAGTCGGTGAATGGTGAATAGAGTGTAATTAACTTATTAAGAGTAGTCGGTGAATGGTGAATAAAAAAAATGGAGAAACGTGTATGTTGCTATTCATTAATCTAGAAATTAATTTTATATATGATTGAAAAGGGGAAGAAAAACTGGTTGGGACATTGGTTGAGGAGCAAATCTATCATGACGATGTGCTAAAGTATATGATAGCAAGAAGAAGAGAAGGCGAAAGAGGCTATAGTTGATGGGCTGTATTAAAACAGAAAAATCGTACGTGAAAATGATGAGATTAGCTGAGGAATGTGATGCGTGGAAACTTCTGAGTTGTGACACGTGTCCTGCAAATAATGGCGGAGTATCTATGATGACGATAAATAAAGTTATTGCTGCGTATTCTAGCTTGCAGCGTACTAGCATTGCAAAGAACTTTAAGGATATTAATTTTCCAGTAGTAGCTCAAATCCGAGATTTCTCTTTATTTATGAAATTATTTATATTAAAATTAAATGAATGGTTAAATTTGTGTGTAACGCTAAGTTAATAATATGACCAACTCTGCTTAACGAAGTATTATCTATTTAGTATTTAATTTTAAGTTCTTTCCTTGTGTATTAGATAGTTAGGATATTAAATGTACTTTTAATTTAAAAAGCAATGATGCATACTATTCTCCGAAATGTAATTCAGAAAATTATTTAATCGTCTCTCTCAGTGACAATGTTTATGAATAAATAATAACATAATAATGAACCTGATGTAAGCGTCTTGTATTTTCACTAATTGGAGTAGTTCTTTTCAGTTTCCTAGAGCAGATAAATTAGTTGTCTACGAAGTGGGCTCTTTCTTGTTTAATCTGTTTACATTGAATTGTGCATGTTTTACAAAACAAATTACGGATACATATCGTTACTTTCTGTTTAGGCGTTATCTCGATTTTATATTTTGAAGTTCTTAGTCTTAAATCAATGAAAATGTCTGAAGACTATGTCCTATAAACCTTTGAGACATATTTTCTCCTCTCCTTTGTCCTCTTTTAACTCCTCTTCCCCCTTTGAACGTCTTGTGAGAATCTGAATCAATACGACGACCGAAGCCTGTTTTCACAGTCATCCATCTTCTCTTTTCCGAGTTTTCGACACGCGAGGCAGCTGTTCTATTGCTGCAAACTGACGAATCGGGCGTTTCGAATAAGGAAATTGAGTATGCGGTGGAGGGAACCACCAGGTGCCTCTAAAACTTGCAAATAATTGTAACTTAAACATTTACAGTTAGATAAGTATGCCCAGCAATGTAAAGAATATTATACACTCTTGTTTAAAAGAATATTCTCTTTAACAAAAACTATTCAAAGTTTTGCGAAGTGTTAAGTTAATTTCAAGTAGTTTTAATGGCGAATTTCTGCTAATTAATTCTAAAGAACACATGCTTGAGTGTAATTGCCTTTTTAATTGAGAAAATTTATTTCTCTAATGATCTGTAAAAAAAATGTTTTTTGTGCACGTTTAACACATTGCTGGAAGCAGGTCATTTAGATCAAGTATAAAAAAAGTTAGCAACAAAAATGCACGATCTTATAGGAACCTCAGCCAAACTCCCCACTGCAAAACGAATATCAATGAATTGTATAAAAGTATTTATTCGATGTTATTATACTTTAAATGTATGTGTCTAAAAGCTGTGAAATTTAGCTACAATTACAGTCTAAGTATTACAGTAACAATAAATATTTACCGCATATAGATTTCTGAATGGCCTATGGTTATTTCAAAAGTCAAACAAAGTCTCTGTTAAAATGCTCCGAAGTGACTGCTCTTTGTCCAGTTAGAGATAAATGGAATATATTTTAAACATACATAATGTGTGATAAGTTGCCGGGACTACCTTCAAATAATGTCTAAAGAAATTACTTCCACGTTACTTTTCTACATACATTCTATTGTCTGGTCGTAGAGGCTGTGGAACGCAATTGGGAAGTCGTGTAATGTGTACTATTCAGATATGCCGTCACACTCACTTGAACCGATGTAACGTCCTCAAAACTCCTGCCCCCTCTTGAAGGTGGATTATGAAGTACGCTGGTGCCAAATCAACCGAATATGGGAGTGTTGAAGGACTATGATCTATCTTGGTCAAAAGTTGAATAAGCTGGCCCACATCAGTTTCTTTGTGCTTTAATTTAGTTTTAGGTCTCCAGCATCCATTATACTGAATTTGCACAATTGTGTATACATACACTATCTCTGTATCAAAAAGTGGCGTATTTCAAATTCCGTACCTACATTACCAACAGTTCAGATTAAACGTGTGTAGTAACAATTACATCTTCCACTTTCCCTCCCGGTCAGACGTGGAATATATTATATTCGGTCAAATTATACCAATATTCACTTTTACATATTAAAAAGTTGTAATAAAAATTTCCTGTCCTTATGCTTAAAGAAAACAAAAACTGATTATCTTACATTACTTCACCACATATCACATTAAATTACTTATGTGACATTAAACTCACTTCCCTCTCGTAAAGTTGAGCAGTTAATGGGATGTACGTATTGATTTTATCAAAGAAGTCCTTTACAGCTAAATTTCGGTGGTTTCGTTGGTTTGCAATGGCTTTCAATTCTAATTCAGTATTTCTTTTCTTTCAGGTGAATAAGTCCATGTCAGAAGGAATATTGACATTTGTAATGTGAAGCGGCAAGCCAATATGAAGTTTTTGTTCGTTCAGAAGAAAACACTGAAAAAATATATGACTAATAAGGAATAAATTTCATGACAAAGTGTCTGTCATATTTTACCGGAAACCAGTGTCACAGCTTTGCGATGTTTCAGAACTGAAGGCGCTCTAAAAATGAGATAGGTCTTTAGCAGTGGCAACACCCTAAACTGTTGATCTATGATGATCTGACATCGGTAAACTGACAAATATCGGCTATAAAATAGCAAAGATGCTGAAGCTGTCGAGACAGTGATAGTGTCTGATAAAGCAAAAGTGGATACTTAGCAAAACGGTTACATGTTCATATATTTTATAATAAACGTATTGTTTTGCTCAGTGTGTAGTTTAAATCTGATTTAAACCGTAGAAAAACAGACTTTTGAAACAGGCAGTAGAACTGCAAGAACCCGATGAGATAAAGTTCGTACCTGAACCTGAAAACACAATTAGTGAAACGTTGAGTAGGTTATTTTTCAAACACATACAACGATTGTTAAAAGTGCATGCATTTCAAGATTTGCAGGAGGAAATTTCGAATATCATATCAAAAAGATTATCATCACTCCAGCGCGAACTTAGGGCTAAAAAACGACATAAACGTTTTGGAAGATGCTATTGACGAAACTGAATTCAAAAATGATAGACCATGGAAGAAGTTCTATAAGTTGGACAACAACATTTTGTTATTAGGGACTTCCATCAGCTTGTCAATGGAAAATTTGTGTAGTTACACCACTTTTTCATAATATATCGATAGCGTATCATACGGATATACATGATTCAGGCGTCGAACGAATATTATCAACCATTTTAAAAACATTATATTAGAAACGTTTGAGAACATCTGATAGGAATTTTATTCGTGACTCCATCATTCGTTACGCGAAGTAGGTGAAAACTTACCAACATCCACCTGCCAAATTAAGGTACTCATTTTTATAGATGGAGCAAAAAAAGTCATTAGTATAGATTTTCTAGAGTTACCCCACAGAAACAAAAAAAAGATTTGCATCAATAATTACGTATCTCTACAAACGATATAGTACTGCGTTTGCATTGTGCACGTCCACAGCAAAATTTTAATTAAATGTTTAGAACAGTAGGTATTAGTCGTACGTCACATGAGCGTATACCACCCGATGACGTCATTGGTAGAAAATGTCAACAAAACTCAGTACAACCTCTCAAAAATTTGTTCTTCGCCACATAGTGATTGGGCAGAATATCGTGGCAGTACTCATATATAATTACGTAGTTTTATTTCTGGCAGCTTACATTTGGACATTGATTTGTCCTACCCTTTTTGAAATAAATGTACAAGAAGCAGTCATGCCAGAAGACATGATTGACTTGCCCAATAAACTCATCATGGCTAATCATTGTTGGAGAGTGAAAATTAAAGCACGAAATGAAAATGGAAACAAACCCAACAATTAAAAATATTAGTTCGTAAGGTTGATTTAGCACTTATTCGGTGACGAAATGTAAGTTGTGTTGTTAGCAGGTTGTAAGATTTTTCGACGTTTCTCGTGGAACATATAATTGTCCTACTGTGACCGAAAATAATCGTGCACTTGAGTTATGGGTTCCACTGAATGTAAAAAGGTTTCACTAAACGTTACGGATCCCCCTGAACGCATTTGAGTTATGGGTCCCACGTAACGATTTAAATTCTGTAGACAGGCTTGGAATTTGAAATTCTACGCCAAAACTGTTTATAACACATAGATTCTTATGGCTAGAAAACACTTGACTGAAGAAGAGATTACTTAAATGGAAATATATTCTTTACAATCCGACAAATGAAAAATGAAAAATGATTACCTTTAATATTTCAAGAAACTGAAATTGCTAATCAATCTGAAGAAGTCAGTAGAAATGGTTGGTATGGATAGTGAAACAAAATTGTTTCAAAGGACAACATTGCCTTCGTTTAGATTACTTTTTGCAAAGTTAAGACATTCATAGATTAATCATCAATGTACTCGTAGAATTTCTGGAGAGTTGTTAGATTAATATCTTAAGACAGTAATGAGAAAATTTTTGACGAAGTCCAATTAGTCCAAAACAAACCTTGAATAATTTCGACAATCCGTTTTGTTAGGAATTTATATTATAGCAAATTCTAGAAGCTAGTTCACCAATCATTGTTCCAAGCAACGTCAACACGTACGTAAATTGATAAATGTTTTTAGTCAAAAAGTTATTTCAGGATTGATTAATGTTAGAAATAATTGGAAAATGGAAAGAAAAAAGAGGAATATGTAATAGTCAACCAACGATAAAAATGCTCAAATTTTAACCTCGAAATTTCGGAAACTTTGAGTTTTATACAAGCTTAATCCCATTTTCAGATATAACAATGATTCCTTTAATATGAAGACTTAACTATTTATATGAAGACGAACATTAGCGTTTATTGTTTGGTTCTTTTTCAGTCGATACATGAAACAAAACTTTCAGTTTTAGCTTTATTCGTAGTTTTATTATCGAAACTTTAATATGCATGGTTTGATTCTTTTCTATAGCCTTATCTGAAGTCATTTACAGGTAAATTAGAAATAAATTCTAAAGTTCAAGTAAAGAAACTGGTAGGAACCATGAATATTCTTTAATAGATTGTGTATTCGGTGTAAATATTTTGAACATTGTCAATTGTAAAAAAAAAAAAAATGTTAGTAAATGAATTTCTTAGTTATGTTGTTTTAGAAAATAAAAAGTCACTTTGTATAATATATAAACTCCGACTGAAGAAGTTAATGGTCTATCTATATGTCAATATGTGAAACGAAGATTGAGGAAATGTTTTAAAATTATACGTAAATAATATTTGATATTTTTATTATTTTGTATTCTTGATCGTATGTGTCATCGCAACGCTAATTAACGTTGTTAGTAATCATGTCTATTAAAATATTTTTCAGTATTTAACTACGATTATTTATACCTGCACTCTTCAAGTCCAATAATACATTGTGTATATTTACATTTTTGTTTGAAAAGGACTTAACATATCCAGTAAGATAATTGTTTGTTGTTGTGTCGATTAGTTGTAGAAAAAAATAGTCGTACCGTTTATATGAAAGTAAGATAAACCCTTACAGCATCTATTAAAGGAAAGGATGAACTAGACACTAGCCTCTAGTCAGCACGTGAGTTTATTACAAGATTTTAGCATTTGAACTTGTCTGTATAAATTCCTAAATTTTGTAATGCAGGATCTTTATTGATCTTTTTCTTTTCACTTTGCTGGGAAGTAAATTAATTAAAGTACATCATCATAGCACATAAGACATAAGCTATGATGATGAAATTAGGGGATAACCATAGTAAAATTATGTAAAGGTACCAGAATAAGAGGGCTCCAGGCTCTAGTTTTCTAGTGACGGATACATTCCAGTTATTTTGTGTCCCCAGATACCTAAGAAATTTAGTTGATTTTTTTCACTTTGTTAGCGATATTTTTGTTGTGAGGAGTTCCAAATTACAAGGGCATGTTCCAACTTCGAGAGTACATATGCGTACATACTCTTACAAGAGGGTTGCAATAGAGTTGTCAGAAGCCTTTACTACTTCTAATTATTACAAAACTGAATGAACAACGCAAAAAATGCCGCCACCAGATGATGTACTTTATCTGTAATCATCACAGGAATATCCATCTCACAGTGATGAAAAGACCGACTTAAAACTAAATCAGGAAAGATATATCTTCAAGAAAAGCACTTCGAATCCGTAAAATACAAAGAGCTAAATGTATATGGTACAGGTATTCAAAGATTCAAAGGACGCTATTAATGACCTCGTTCGAACATGGGGCATACATATATGAGAAAAGACATAGAGTGGAACCTTATAAAATATCAGCTCCTCTACCAATACACTAAGATCTTTGCCAGGAATATATTTATCCTACAACAAAATGGGTGAATCCATCTATATGTGGCTACTACGGTAGCCCTCTTCACACCCGCTCTTGTACAAATATGCTCTCTGAGTGCTCCAACTTTCATAAACTTCACCTTTCATAGAGCGATAGTTGCAAATCCAAATCTACTTCACAAGAAGCACAACCAGAATTTATAGTTTAATTGCATGCATGACACACATAATCAAACTCCCGATAACAGCACTTACAACTTTTAAACCGCATCTAGCTTTCATTACTCTTACTTTACAAAACATACATCCGTTTTCACGTCATCTACTTTTACAACTCGTCCAGTTTCCTTCGTCAGTCTTTCAAATTCAGTTGCAAATTACTTACATATGCCTACCACTGGTTTTTCATACATTTCCATCCCCACAAACCATCTAAACATTATGAATATTATTTTTCTATTTGTATTAATAAAATATTATTTGAGCAACTACTTCTGGAAGAAAAATCAGTCTATTCTTTAATAGAATGTGGGGCTAATAGTGGGGTAGCCTTTGGTTTCTCTCTGACATATGATATCTCATTCACGTTTCGGTACTCCAGAAACTCCAGAAAAGTCTCATAATCTCTTTACTACAAATCTGATTATAACACAAAGGCACTATATACATTTGCCTAGGACATCAAATTCTTCTGATGACTTTTACATATGTACCAAACACTTTTCAGCGTTACATCATTCTGGATAATATAAATTTCCATATTAATTCCAACAGAGATCAAATACATTTTTTTGAATGAAGATCGAACATACGACGGCCACCTTTTAATACCTTCCTAACCCGACAAGATCAGAATCTAATACTATACACGATATAGCTATTACATCAACTTTTTTAATGCTATGCTTCACTATAGACGTCCTCGATCCGTTAGGGAATGTTCATGTGTCAATCAAGCTTAGCATCTGATACCGTACACTTCGACATCTAGCAGCTTCCTTACCTTGCAAGAATCCTCGATATGAAAAGTGGACTGGGAGAAATATCGATCATACTTCACTGAACGCACCGAAGGTATTGACATTCCTAGAATGGAAACACAGTTAATGTTGTATAATCGAGACTATCACCTATAATATCAATCAAGTCTCTCCACAATACATTCCACAATCTTAATCTATACCATACAGGCCTAAGCTTCCACAACAATATCTTAAAATAATGCAGTGATCTCGTCATTTTTCCGTAAATATGTCCGTACGGGTAATCGTGAATCACTTCATAATCACCGATTCCTTCAGCGCGTTGTCCAAAATTATGTGATTCCCCTTTTAGTTGCTACAGTTTGTCAAAATCTTTAACTATCTCTGATCTTACACAGTGTTGAAAACACGTTAACCTTTCTCTGACAAATTTACCAAAAATTCATACCCACTCATCATTAATGACTCATCCAGACATTGTGATCTCGACAGAACAAATGCCTTCGACACATGCCGTCAAGGTATCTTCACACTGATTGCTCTCGAATATCCTATTTGCAACCACCCAGTGTATAACGACCACTAAATGTGTATTACTATGAAAATCGCCAGTTTGTAATTAGCTTAATGCATGTTCTGCATATTTTATATGTCGTTATAGCTATCAGACCGTATATTTATATAATCTAGGTTATTGTTTTATCAAAATCCATCTAAACACTTCATTTAGGTATTACCTCTTTTTATTGTGGTACGTAATAAATTAAACATTTACACACTTTTAAATATTGTACATGTATATATCATAAGATGGATTCTCTATATATTATATGTTTTCCGTTGATATGACGACTTACAAAACATGTCATATCAAAATCACAACAGAACATCAATCATAATAACAAAAAAGAAATTACATCTATTTCTCTTTATATTTTCTTATCCTTCCTTTTAAACAGCTTGTGCATATTTTCAAAGCACATTTTGCCCGTAAATACAAATTAATATATAAAAATTACACAATACCGTTACAAGTGGATTGCTTTGTCTTCTCCTCAGCTCATTTCCAATCAAACAGTGATCATCCTCTCAACATACAGCGCCTTGTCACAACACCCATTTCTCTGAAGATATCAATACAGCTATTGGAAGAAAATGTAACATCACATGTGGCATAGACAACATCTCATATCGTCCTACCAAAAGAAGTATTTTGTCTACGCAGTTCCCTACATTCTTTCTATTATCTTTAAGTTCATCCTCGGCACTGGGTATGTATCATTACAGTGGAAGACATCAAAGGTACTTGTATTTCTCAAGTCCTTCAAATCTGCTGATGTCTAGCAAAATCTCAGAAGAAATATGGTACAACGATCTCATACACACTTTGTCAGACATATTCTCTTATCAAGCACGATTTCACCAGAATTTCAGCAGTAATGATAAGTTGTTACGTCTCCATAA
Organism: Thermobia domestica; assembly: GCF_964235325.1. Taxonomy (NCBI): domain Eukaryota; kingdom Metazoa; phylum Arthropoda; class Insecta; order Zygentoma; family Lepismatidae; genus Thermobia; species Thermobia domestica. Next base: position 47,421 of record NW_027656429.1, read on the forward strand.
CTACATCAGAAATCACATTTTGTAAGGCTTGGCACTTTGGATTTATATACTAAATTCTTGACATTCGTCTGCCTCTTACTTGCATAAGATTCATATATTTTTTTGCTCTGTCGCCTAGCGTATGTGACCAATAATCATATCATCGATCCTTCACCCTATATTTTCATTTTGGTGTTCCCATGGATCACCTATTTCTCCATTGCCTTATCTTCTTTATGTAAAAGAGCTTCCGACACTGACGAATAATATACATCTCTTCTATCCGTCGACGACACTGCTTTTTCAGCACTGATTAAAACTATTTATCAACTGAATGTCTCCATGAATCCGCCTTGAAACTTATTGGTCAATTGTTGTGAACAGTGGCATCTAAACTTCAATGCTCATAAGACGCAAACCATCGTTTTCCCACCGCCAGAAGAACCCACTAAGTCTCAGGGACATGACAAACTACTTCATATCACAGTCAGCAATACAGGTCTTCTACTCAGAGAGACTGTTATACACCAAGCACTTACCTTAGACACACATCTCAAATGGAAGACTCATTTACAGCACATCACAACAAAAGCTTACAATAGTCTAAATTTACTCAAATGTCTCAGACACTACTTGGGACCTCCGTTCGACAATAATACTAAGTATTTATAAATCATTTTACTTCCTGTCATCAGCTTTGCTCACCTAATCTGGATAGCTGCACTTTAACATTCTATAATGAACTATAAAGATATTGGAACGATATGCACTTCATATTGGCTACAAAATTCAACTACCCAATCCGACATGTGAAGTTTATCAACGCATTCCTTTTCCACGTATTATTTTCCATCCTCACAAGGGACCATTACGATTTGGTGAATTCAATTGCTAAAAATGGTTGCTAGCACTGAATTCAGCACCAAACGAAACAGAGAAAAAGTGAGTGTTTAGTGGCAGACCGTATACAGAGTGGGAGATAAGTTAAGGCAAAGTGCGAAGACAGGACGTAGAAAATGTCTAGAAATGCCATGTTAGTTGTGAAACGAGTAGACGGATTGTGGTCAAATGTTGGATATCCGAAATGTATGTAGACGTCCACTGAATAGCATAATGCGAATCATGGGGACATCTGAAAAGCCGCGATGTTGGAATTAGCACAAGAAGAAGATATGAAAAAGGGGTCGTGTGACATTTGGCTCTAGACGCATGCCGTCTATTGAAATAAATAGTGACCAATACAGTATATTGATATATCCTGTTGTTTCCATGGATGAGAAATTAATGAGCCCCATGTATCTCCTCTGCACCGAGCCAAGTGACCACTTTCCAACCCACAAACGTCTCGATCTACCCAATATTTTCATATTCTGATAAAAGTGCAAATATGACCAACGACAATATGAAAGAGTTTATGACTGACGTTTTCTGGCCTTGTATAGAGCTGAAAAAACAACTGCTCCTCATTGATTCATTGAGAGCCAATAAAGATTAGGAGTTGATGCAGAAACCGGACAATGTTGAACTTAGCTCTTCTTCTTATCCCTGATGTTTGCACGTAACTCATACAACCGCTGGATGTGTTCTTCTTCCGTCTGAGTAAGAATTTGGTAAAATATATAACAGACACCGTTCTTCCGTCATCTAACTTCAAAATATCTGAACAGAACAATTTCATTAACTTGCAATCACTCCCTGACTTCCAGTTTACAGTACCAAGGTTCCAAGCTATGATTAGGTATGTTTTCTAGAAAACTGGATAACAAACAGCACCTGGCGCATTCATCACACTTGTCGACTACTGCTTCAATTTCAATACCGGCGAAAGCTGTAACGAGCCCGATTGTCCATGTTTATAGTTTTTTTTTTTTTTCAAATATGCCCACTGCTGTCTCCATTTTTATGTCAACACACAATCATTCTTAAGGTCCATAAGAGTGGCAATTAAACAGTTCTCGAACTGTATTGGCCACTATTGATTTCAATAGACGGTGTGCGTCAACAGCCATATGTTACACGATCCCTTTCCCTATATTCTTCTTTCGCTAATTCCAACATGGCGGCTTATCAGATGCCCCCATGTTTCGCATTACACCTATTCAGTAGAGGTCTACGTGCATTCCTCATATCCAACTACTCTACTCGTTTCATAATTAGCATGGCATTTCTAGACATCTTCTACGTTCTATCTTCGCACTTTGCCCTCATTTATCTTCCATCCTGTATACGGTCTACCACTAAACACATTCTTTTCCTCTGTTTCTTTTAGTGCTGAATCTAGTGCTAGCAATTGAATTCACCAAATTGGAATGGTTCCTTGTCAGACTGTCCGTCTCAAATATATGACAACACGTTTCCGCCACTACAATCCACTCCTCACTGATACGATGAAAGCTCATATAAATTTTCCACTTTGTTTCCCCACTCTCCATTCATCTTTGGCACAGCTTTTTACACTTTATCATTACACTCTATCCTAAATTACCACCATCTTTCCTTAGCCACAGAATTGAAGTCCGACACTATCCCGCTGTTCGTCTGTACATCGTTCGCACAGTAACTCCTTTGGCACTAATCTTAACTTCCATTGTTTTCCATCAATGCTTGGAGCAGCTTCCAGCTGAAAAGAATAACCTTCATCTGTTCATTAACCTAATCCTATGGTGTGTTGCTGCGTATCGTATGTTGACACACCATGCCATCAATCCGTACAATTACCTCATGATTGTGATTTAAAGATCACGACGTTCTACCCAGAAATGAGAATCATAAATACATCAATAAAGACATCACTCACAATTTCTTCTTTTCACTACCTGTTTCTCCACTCTCATACACTCGGTAAATTTCATCCTCAACCATCCTTTCTTAAAGGTTAGTATTAAAATATCCCATAGACCAATCCACACTATTCTTTCACTCGATCCCCTCAGATCCACCGTCCAGTAGAAGGCGCAACCCTCAAGATGTTAAGTATTCAAGGACTAGCGAAAGAGTTTTTCTTCCATAAAACATTTTAGTATGATTTTCTTGGAATCAGAATTGTTTTTCCTTTTTAGTAAGATGTGTTTTAGTTTCTGTTACATTTTTTAAAAGAAAGAATGTTTTTTTAATTATTTTTGAAACACAAATTAATTATATTTGATGTATCGATTTAATGAAATATCGAACTATCAAATGTCGATCTCAATGCCTCTTTTCGAAGGAAAAAAGGCTTAAAATGTCCTGACGGAACATAATGTAACTTTGGAAATCAAAGTACGCATTTTTGCGTGAGATCTCTGTAGTTAGGCGTATAGTAAATAAATCGTTTATTTAAGCCCTATAACATTTAAAAATATAATTTATATCGAAGTCTTCAGTAACTTTATTTGTATTTTAATAAGCTTTATTATTTTAATATTAATAAATACCTTTACATTCATTTTATTGTTATAAATTCTCAGCAAAATCCACTGTGTGATGAGTTTAGTAGAAGCACTCACGGTATTTTGATGACGTCAAAGCACATTGTTTTCCTCTCCCTTGGAGTACGAAGCTCCTGTGTAATAATTGATGTCTGTCGTGTGAGAGGTAGTTCAAATGTCCATCTAGATGGAAACTTCACTTTATTGATAATGCATGACATCATACCCTTGTCTAATGAACAGCTTTATCTACGCCCGCTGTTACACAATTCAATATACACTTTCTCCCTTTAATGTTTCAGATGAATAGATGACTCAAAAAGTAATATTTTTCATTAGTAGAACAACCATAAACAGAACTGTAAGGTGGCAGGAGGCAACTGCCCTCCCATTTAAGCTTCCCGACTTTTGAGAGGGGCCGACTACAAGATAAAACTTTTATTTTATACGTGAACATCAATGTGGAAAAGGTTCACCACATAAAAAAAAAATAAAATAAAATAAAAAATTAAATGAACCGAAAATAAGATTTGATCCCATTTCAGTAAAATGCCTACAATTATCGCCTCTGAAAACAATATATGCTTCTTAAAGTTTTAAGTTGGGTAAATTATGCCAACTCTTAATTTGTAAAGCATAGAATGGGCTCACCATACCATTTCTAAAAGAATTTAAAATAATTTAAGGTGCTATTGCTGCCTGTCATCTGAAGAAAATATATTTCCTAAAGATGGAATATACATGTTATCTAGGGCTTCATTCCATTGCAGTTAACGTCAAAGCAGTTCAGAATTTCAATTGTACTTTTCGATAGTCGACGCTTACTGTATTTTTACTTACAATGCGATACTCAAATTTTGAGAGACTGTTACGAAATGAGACCCTGGGGTCTGCTACAATGAAATGTCAACTGGGGCCATAGAATAATAAAATATGTGTATTAAGATTATAACTTAAGGGGATATTTGTCATTTTTTCTAGAGGGACCAACATGATTTTTTTTTCTATGAGGGACCAAATATTAATGCTTGCCCTCCCAGAAGTTAGCGACATTGATCTTAAAACATGCATTTATAATTTTATACGAGATTTGCGGTTGGTATGGTGTAAATACGTTAGAATGAGCATACTGTAGATCACAAAACCACAAAATTAGTATTCTTAATGTAAATTCAAAGTAAAAGTAAGAAGAAATGTCTTGTAGTTTACTGTCTTCGTACAAACCATAACACTCTTTCCTACAGTAACTTTCATAATATTCATGGGAAAGATTAGATTCGAGTTGATTTTGGGTTTGACATCCCGTTCAGCAGCGAGGCTATATGAGACGTGGACCTACTGATTAACATGGAATCCGAACCACATGAGCTCTGCCGGGAATCATACCCGGGTCTCCCACGCCAAAGGCGCGTACGCTAACCGCTTAGCCACGGAGGACCTCTGGGAAAGATTAGATAGCATTGTATAGTCATATACAAAAGTAATTGCACCTCTAGCTGCTGTGACTCCATTAGCTCGGGTCCAGTAATATGCTGATTTCGCAAACGCCTGGATGGATTCAATTAAATTTGCACGTAACATTTCAAGTCTACAGAGCCAGTTGGTAAACCTGTGGAGTACTGAAACATGTTTTTTTCTGTGCAGTTGATTCATGAAGATTTATCTCATTCTTTGGATTGTGTTGTCCTGTGAGTGTCACATATCAAAGACGTGTGCGTAATGTATTATTTCAGTACATCTTGCATGCAAGAACGAGAAAACAGTGATCATACATGAATTAGAAAATGGTTGAAATAAACGTAAAATATCAGAACTGGAACAGTTGAATCTATGCCTCTATTCATGGTTCTGAAAATTTTCCGTTATTCCAGCTTCCTTTTCTTTCTCCACAGGAGAAAATCTTGCTTATCACAATCAGTATGGATTGAAATTAAAATTGAAGCATGTTAATAAAATTCTTTTCTTTGCGGATTCGAACTCCGATCACCCGTTTGAAAATTATTTTTATAATGAGAGATATGATAACTACTTACTTACGCTAATCAGTGCCTTGTGGTTGCACAAAAACTGTTAGCTAGTTAACATCATTTCAAGTAAATCTCGAAAAGCCCCTAAGGTCTTATGAAGAGACGATCATTGCTTGGGTTTCATTTCTTTCTCAAATTTTATTGTTTAAGTAATTGTTCTTGCTCTATTAATATTAGCGATCACTCCAAATCTCATCACTTCACAGATTCAACCTGTAAAGTTGAGTTATTGTGCCATAAGATAAAAAGTGAATTGTAAGAAAAGCATGTTATATAATTATATATATTGCAAGAGGTGCAATTTCCAATTATTTGCCGTACATCCAATCTTATCAGATATTAAAGAAAACACAGTATTCAAAGTGAAATTACTTTACACAAAGCAGATTTGAGATAACGTAACAAGTAGTCGAGTGAATCAGGCGAGTAGTTTGTTAATCGTGTGTTAAAATTCGGGAGAAGATTTTTTCCTCTTTTTTTTCTGTGTGTTTTTAACAACCCACAGACTGAGCACATTCTTTTAATAAACCTTTATTACCTCCTTTATTTTCAAATTCAGTGAGAACACAATATTATACGAATTGTAAATGTGAAATGCTATAGCTGAAAAAGTATAAAATATCATCGTAATTCTATTAATATCCTCTCGAACGTGAAAGATCAGGGTTGAATTGTCGGTAGGAATACATGGAGTTTGGATCCTAAGTTGAGGGTCCAAGTCTCTCATAGGTTCCTTGATAAAAGGGACGCTAAACTCTAACCAAGTACTATCCTCTGAGCAATAATTATGCTAGAGGAATGAATACAAAGACCTGGGCGCCTCTGCTGACATTTTCCGTTCGCGGATTTTAACCCACAGATATACTCTAGTATAGGTCAACTATTACTTTCTGTATACATATAAACATGTTCTATTCCAAAAAAATGTCTGCCACTTCGCTTGCCTCCTTATGCAATTAAAGATGGCATCGTCACTGCCTTTGTCGTATTGTAAAATCTTTAAGCAAGGTTTTCCAACAAAGAGTTCATTTGTTTCTTCTTATAGATTTCGAAATAGCAAAATCACAATTTTGTGGAAATGAATGAAGAAGTATTTATGTTGCTCCTGTTATAATTATTGGGTATAATACAGATTTACATGAGGACAAAGATGCTTAACTCGAATTAAAACTAGGGGCCTATTTCGTATTGCACTTTAAATTCCCCTCTTACATAAAAATAATGCTTGAAATGGACATTAAATCACAATTAGCTAATCAATGAACTAATGTAATACAGCAAAGAATGACACAGTACTTTCTAAAAGAAAAGTAAGAGTAACACCAATTATACGTAAGTTCGGATTTGATAATATCAGATTGTCTAGAAGAATGATCGTCAAACCGTCGATCGCGAGTACCGCACAACTGCCTTTGTCAACCTCATCTCATAGTTGAGTGTATACACGTGGGGTTATGCACGTTATGTTTTTCGTGTGTATATTAGACATTTGTTAACATGGATAGTTTGATTTCATGTTTACTAAAAATGTATGTTTGACGGCAATGAATAAATGTAAGATTTTTCTAAAAAAAAAAAATGTTAGTGATTCTTTTGGTTGGTAGCTCACAATAGGATTTAAAAACAGTGCTGTAGCTCAGAAGCTTCATTCTTCTGGTGACTACTGGTCTAGAACATATTGAACATTTGGAAGTCAAAATTGAGAAGATATTTATCGTCATTTGGAAATAACATTATGAAACTACATATGCACTTTCTGTTCGATAAAGTTCTGTCATTGTTCCAACATAAAATGTCGCTATAGAATTTCAGTTGTTTCTAATGAAAACGTGAGCTCCTTCGTGGCTAAGTGGTTATCGTACCCGCCTTTGGCGTTTGAGACCCGGGTTCGATTCCCGACGGGAATTCATTTGGTTTGGATTCCAAGTTAATCAGTGGATCCCGTCTCATATAGCCTCGCTACTGAAAGGGTCGTTAAACTGAAAATCAAATCTAATCTAATGAAAACGTGACGCGTGGCTTTTACCGGTTCAAAAGTAACTTAACAACATTCACCGAATTCTGCTGAGACCGAAACAAATAATAGTCTGGTGGTACCAGGCCCGGGATATGGAGTGAATGAATTAAAACATTCCATCCAAGGTCTCGCAACTTCTGACCTGTCATTAAAGACGAAAATGGCCTGGCCTTTTCAGCGTGGTATTAGACAAGTTTACTGTTGACCAGTTCGACCGTTTCTCTTAAATTACTAAGTGTACTAGCGCTAGTTGTTCTCAGTACAGATCCGAACGCCATGCCGTAATCGTTGGTGGACCACCAAAGGGCAACTAGCGACATCTCACCAAAAATTGGCGGCCCCACAGCGACAATCCGCCGCGGACATACTTCCGTTTTGGAAATTATACTACCAGCAGCAGAGCAGTGTTGGGCAAATTTCAATTGAATTAACAATTAACAATTAGTCTGTAAACTTAATTGTTAATTAAATTAACAATTGAAGTAAGTAATGGTTAACTGTTAATTGCAGTTGGCTATTAATAATGGAGAGTAAATTGCAATTAATCAATCGATTGAAAGTAATTGCAGTCGAAAGTAATTGCAATTGAATTCAGTCATTCAATTGCAATTGAAATTAATTGGCAATGAAAACTTTAGCCACGACCAATTGACTCACCACCCATCGTAACCCAAGACCTACCGTGACCCACTCTGACCCACCACCCACGATGAACCACTCTCACCCACTGTAACCCAGAGACCCACCAAAACCCATTTTCATCAAATCTGACCCATGATTCACGCCCTCTTCTCTACTGACTAAAGAATTTAAAGTTGTAATAAAACAAGCCTATGAAATTATCGCTCATCGGAGTTTGAATTTCTACGATCAACCGCTCAAGCACCGCTCTATTACAATCTGACCTTCCTAATATAAATAAAATAAAGAGTTTGTTTGTGTCTGTCTGTCTATCTTTGTGCGGCCTGTGACCGAAAGTTTTCAAAATTTGGTCACGGGTAGCCTGGTGTAGGCCCCAGATCAAGACGAAGAGATTTTTTTTAAAATTTCGAACTAGGGGGATCTCAGGGGGACGTTTACCGGGAGCGGCCTGGGAACCAAACAAATTGACCGAGAGTTACCAAATGTTCGTCACGGATACCTTGGTCCAGGTCCCACACCAACGCGAAGCGTTTATGACAAAATTAGAACCAGGGGTTCTCAGGGGGCCGTCTACCGGTACATGTAAAAGTAGTAGAAAATGACCTATATTAGTGTCGATTTCATAGTTTTCGCGGTCGCTGAGATCAATGGTGAAACTCCGATCGCATTAACTTACAAATTCACCATATTCGGCTGCGGGCCGGGGATCAATGGGGGGAGGGAAGGATACCGAAACGTAAAAGAATCCAAAATGACCGATATTAGTTTCATATCTATAGTTTTCACGGTCGCTGAGATCAATGGTGACACTAAAATTAGCGATGACTTTCAAATTCATCCAACGTTGTATGCGGGCCTTGGGTCACCAGAAGGGGGGAATTCCAAGACATGTAAAAATAATCGAAAATTACCGATATTAATGTCAAATCCATAGTTTTAGGGGTCGCTGAGCTCAATGGTGAAATTCAAGACCGCGTTTACTTTCACATTTAGCTTCCATCAGCTAAGGAACGGGGGCATCATAAAGGCGATCACGAGACGTGTAAAAATAATCCACAATGACCGATATTAGTGTCAAATCCTAGTTTTCGCGGTAGCTGAGATCAATGGTGATACTTTCATTAGCGATTATTTTCAAATTTAGCCACCATTGTATGCGGGCTGGGAGTCACCGGAGGTGGAGAATTTCGAGACATGTAAAAAATAATGGAAAACGACCGTTATTAGTGTCAAATCCATAGTTTTCGCTGTCGCTGAGATGAATGGTGATACTTCCACAGGTCTTGACTTCCAAATACAGCCCCCATCGGCTGTGGGTCAGAGGCGTTGTTTTTACCGGGATGTGTAAAAGGTAGTAGAACATAGCAGATGTTAGTGTCACATTCATAGTTTTCGTGATATCGGCTGGGGCCCAGAGGAGAGTATTTCACAATTGGAACCAAGGGATTCTCAGGGGGCGTTTACCGGGACATGTAAAAGTGGTAGAAAATGATGGTACGTTGTTGGATATACATTCACATAAAATATATCCAATTTTAGAAATGTTTCTTAATTGTTCTGTTTGTTTACATTGATATTTTATCTTATCCGTGCGTAGAATAGGCATAACAGCTAGTGCAAAATGGTAAAGTGTTTGTCATGGACCAAATTACAACGAATTCAATTATATAGATAATTATTATAATTATCATTGTTAATTATTTCCTTGTTGAATTATAGATACTTTTCAATGGAAAAAAGAATAAAATTTGAAAGTCCCAAATCTAGTTAAAGTAGACTAACGTAAAGGAAAAGAGTACAAAATTGTCCATATAATTAAGAGTACCGTACAAACTTAAAATTTCCATGAAATTATGCTTACAGTACAGATTTTGTCTGTTTTTCTCACAACTTGATTTTCCTCAGCTCTGAACGCTAAACACACGCTTCAACAATTATTATAATAGAAAGCAGTGGATATATAATGCGAAGCACTGTATTTTTTGTTTCTCAACTAATATCGATTATTTTTTTTACAAATCAACCCGCTACCAATTTCCCATACGTAGAAAATCCCCCTTCCATAAAAGAGATTTTCTAAAAAAAAAAAAATACAAGGACACGTTCTGTTTATTTTTACCTCCATAAATTGATGTCGAGTTTCGTGTCGAGCCGAGTTTGACAAATAGCTTCCTCGTTCAGCTCGTTTTGAAATCATGATCTGATTATACTGGAAAGCGAGAGCCATGAGAAATGTAAGCAGTAATGTGGAATACTTTTAATGGTGCTTACGACAGGGTTGCATTTTGTCTCGTACTTTTAGTGCATCTCGTCTCGTCTCGATAGCGAAACGACTATAGATTTCTATAACGAGACAGCGTCAAATGCTATGAGCACCGGCGTCGTTAACTCGTTCCACCACCAACGAATTTCGAGATGGTTCCTTTTGCATCGTTTTGTGTTATTTTGTAAGCCTATTCTAACTTTTTGTGCATCAATGCAAGTGGGTCAAAATGGGCCTACAAATATGGCGGAACAAGTTATTGCTGTTCCGCCACCAACGAATTTCGAAGTCGTTTCCTACACATCGTTTCGTGCCGTTTTGTGCGCCTACTTCCACGTTTTGTGTGTCATGGGAAGTGGATTAAAATGGATCTCCAAGGTAGGACGAAAATGATCCACTGATCCGCCACTATCGAATTTCCAGGTCGCTTCTTTCGCATCGTTTATTGCCTATTTTGTACGTTTTGGTGTCATCGGAAGTGGGTCAAAATGAGCCAACGAATGTAACGAAACAAGTTAATGCTGTTCCGCAACCAACGAATTTCGAAGACGTTTCCTTCACATCGTTTTGTGCGTGTTTCCACGTTTTGTGTCATCGGAAGTGGATCAAAATGAGCCACCATGGTGGAACAATAATGACTCACTGTTCGCCACCAACGAATTTCGAGGTGCATTCTTTCGCATCGTTTTTTGCGTGCTTTCTGTTAATGCTGTTCCGCCACCAACGAATTTCGAGAACGCTTCCTTCACATCGTTTTGTGCGTGTTTTGTGCGCCTATTCGCACGTTTTCTGCGTCACCGGAAATGTGTCAAAATGGGCCTACAAATATTTCGGAACAAGTTGCTGCTCTTCCGCAACCAACGGATTTCGAGATCGTTTCCTTCTATTAGTCTAGTACCTGTTCTGTGCAGTTTTGTGCGCCTATTTCCACGTTTTGTGCGTCACCTGAAGTGGGAAAAATTGGGTTTTTTAAATTGGACGAAAATGACCAAGAGTTCCGCCACTTTCGATTTTCGAGATCGTTAATTTCACATACTTTCATGCTTGTTTTGTGCCATTTTGTGCACCTATTTCGACGTTTTGTGAGTCACTGGAAGAGGTTCAAAATGGGCCTCCAAGGTGGGACGAAAATGATCCACTGTTGCGCCACTGTCGAATTTCGAGGTCGTTCCTTTCACAACGCTTAGTGCCATTTTTCTGCCGTTTTGTGCGTTAGCGGAAATGGGTCAAAGAGGACCTACAAATATGTCAGAAAGAGACATATTCATCCCAGTTTCAAGGCCCATTTTGACCCACTTCCACTGATGCACAAAGCGACAAAAATCACGCACAAAAAATGTGAAGGAAAAGACCTCGACATTCGATGGTAACGGAACAGCATTAAGTTATTCCGCTATACTTGTAGCCCATTTTGACCCATTTTCGTTATCCCACTAAAGTGGAAATAGGCGCACAAAATGGTACAAAAGAGGCACTAGTCAATGCGAAAGGAAGGACCTCAAAAATCGGTAGTGGCGGGGCAGTGAGTCATTTAACTTCCACTTTGAAGGCCCATTTAACTCACTTCCGGTGACGCACAAGACGAGGAAGTAGGCGCAGAAAAACTTTCAAAAATAGGCACTAAACTATGCGAAAGAAACGACCTCCAAATTCGATAGTGGCGGAACAAAGGCTGTTTTTCCTCAAACCTTGATGGACCATTTTGACGCACTTTTGGTGATGCTCAAAACGTTGAAGTAGGCGAACAGAACGGTGCAAAATACACACTAAACGATGTGAAGGAAACGTCCTCCAAATTCATTGGTGGCGGAACAGCATTAACTTGTTTCGTTATATTGTTAGGTCCATTTTGACCCACTTCCGGTGACGCACGAAACGTACAAAACAGTCACTAAACGATGCAAAATAAACGACCTAGAAATTCGATAGTGGCGGAACAATGGGTTATTTCTGTCACACTTTGGAGGCCCATTTTGACACACTTCTGGTGACGCACAAAACGTGGAAATAAGGGCACGAAACGGCACGAAACATTCACTATCGATGCGAAAGGAAGGACCACGAAATTCGGTAGTGGCGGAGCAGTGGGTCATTTTCGTCCCACCTTCGAGGGTCATTTTGACCCTCTTCCAGTGACGCATAAAACGTTGAAATAGGCGCACATAAGGGTACGCAATGTGAAATTAACGACCTCGAAATTCGACAGTGGCGGAACTCTTGGTCATTTTCGTCCCATCTTGGAAGCCCATTTTGACCCACTTCCGGTAATGCACAAAACGTGAAAATACGCGCTCAAAACGCCAAAAAACTGGCACTAAACGATTCGAAAGAAGCGACCTCGAAATTCGTTGGTGGCAGAACAGTGGGTCATTTTCGTCCAACCTTGGGGACACATTTTAACCCATTTCCCATGACGCACAAAACGTGGAAGTAGACGCACAAAACGGCACAAAAGGATGTGAAGCAAACGACCTCAAAATTCATTGGTGGCGAAACAGCAATAACTTTTTCCGCCATATTTATAGGTCCATTTTGAGTCGCTTCCGGTGACGCACAAAATGTGGGAATACGCACACAAAGCTACCCAAAACACGCACAAAAGATGCAAAACAAAATACCTCGAAATTCGTTGGTGGCTGAACAAGTTACCAACGCCGTGAGCACAAATATAAGTATATATTATAGTTCTTACCATCAAGGCTGAGAACTGCATGGTCCAATTTTTTAGCCAAAGCAGAAGCCCAAGCGGGATAGTGATGTCAACCGGCTCGGCTTGGTTCAAGTGGGCGAACAGCTTGAGCTGGCTTGGTTGGGATGACCCATCGACTGGGCTCAATTGAGCCGATGGCTTGAGCCGACTCGGTAGGGACGAGTCATCGACTCGGCTCGATTGGAGCCAATGGCTCGAACCAGCTCCGTTCAAACGAGTCCATAGGCTAGGTTCGAGTCTGCTCAACTGAGCCGATGGCTCGAACCGGCTCGGTTTGGGTAAGCAATCAGCTCGGTTCGGTTCGGCTCGTGTGAGCCATCGGCTGGAGCTGGCTCGGTTGGGTGAGCTGTTGGCTCGGCTCACTTCTCGGTTCGGCTCGATAAGTGAATGAGCTGTGAGCGAGCCGCTTCAGTTGTTGACAACCCTAAACCCGAGTCGAGCAGTTTTGAATATGTTTGGCTGAGTCCTCACATCGGCATAAACGGGATGGGGAGAGTAGCAGCCAACATCATTTACGCATAGACAACATTCCGATGTTCATCTTGCGAGACAGAGGAAAACTCTGGAAAGAACTAGATAGTTTTTCTCAAGATCACGACATTTACAACATATCACAGTTTCATTCATTTACACCGAAATAAAAAATATCGTTACACCCGGCTGTTTTCAAACATCTGGACCTGTAGTGCCCAAACGGTCAATAACATGTCAGCAGTGAAAAAGGTGTTTGCATAAGTTTAGCTTATTTTTAACCTTCTGGGTGCACCGAAGTCGAAAATGAACCCCATTTTTCCTGGGACGTCAAGTTTTTGCACAATCGAAACGTAACAGGTAGCTGAAAATCGCAAAATTGAAATGCATCACACGAAAATAAAATGAACATGGAAGATTAAATGTATTTGTGCTTTCCGAAACATAAAAATACATGTATATTGGTCCAGATGGGGATCACTGACACATATCATGTCATGAATGAGAGTATGAAATTATACAGAAAAACCAAAAACAATAAATCTGTTCATAAAACGATTTGTTCTACATCTTAGATTTGTGGAACGGTGCTAAGTAGTTCTGGCTACACTTTTTGTAGCTCAAATACTACGAGTACGCGAGTACGCGGATTTTTGTTGGCTCTGATATTAGAAAACTCATATCCGACAAAGACTTCATCAGTTCAATGACACCAACTCAAAAAGAGACTTGGGTTGCCTTTACTGTGGTCATCAAAACGATTTTGGGAAACCGAAAGGGTCCAAAGTACAAGGAAATTGTGGAAAAAATGTTGCACGCCTTCCGAAAGCTTGGTTCCTCCACGAGCTTAAAAGTCTATTTTCTCAACTACCACCTTGACTAGTTTCCTGACAATGTGGGAGCAGTGGGTGAAGACCAGGGGGACCGTTTCCATCAAGATATCAAAAAATGGAACGTCAGTATCAGAAGAACTGGAGTGTTAGAATGATCGCAGACTACTGCTGGATGTTGTTTAGGGATCTTCCTGCAGGCACCTACAAAAAGGATAAGCTCCAAACGAAGTTTGACCTTTAAAAAGTCGATTTCACAAGCAATCTAATTGTAGGTGGTATTACGTTTTCGACTTCACGTGTGTGCGAGTTTCTGTACATTAATTTGTCTTGCGCTGTCAATGGTGTTTCTTTAAATCGCATATTTGTGTTCATATTTTTGTTCAGAAATGACCACCTGTTTGTTAGAAACCCAGACGTCCCAGGGACAAAACTGTTGTCATTCCTGGATTCAGCGCACTCCAACACATACGAATCAGTTAACTAAACCGAAACAGCATAGCGTTGTTTTATTTTTGCAGACCTGTGTAATTGATGGTTGTGTCCAGTAAAACTTGTTCTCACTTTAATACGATCTACAGAGGTTATTCAGCCTACGTTTGGCCGATTTCGTTCCTTCCCCCTCCCGAGCAGAGTGGGGACCTGGCTCGTGGCGTCCTGCAGTGTTGTGCAGTGGCTTCCTGAGAACGGAGTTGTTTTTCCGCGCGGACGACAATAACGCACAAAACAGGACCATTGTTGTGAGTATTGTGTTAAATTTGTTTCCAAGTGTGTGGGTTTCCGCTTTGTGACCAAAATGCCGCATAAACTAAGCCGGTTTTGAGAAGGCTCTATTGTGGCTCTTTATGACGCCCACTTTAGTGTTTCTGTAATTAGAAAACAGTGCAAAAAGAATGGTTGCAACATCTGTTTAAGTGGAATAAAAAAATGTTATTAAAAAGTACAAGGCAACGAAGCTCCACCATTTGGATCACCAACGAAGTTGCTTAGGAAGCGGGAATGCACCAAGGCCACCTCCGCCATACAGAGTAAACTTAGCTAAATAGCAATTCAAGAAAATCTGCCAACAAAAGGTGTATGGCTAATCGTCTTGACGTGTCTTTGGGGACTGTGAGCCGGACGTTACACCATCAACTCAACCTGGAAAAAGTCATGAAAGCTCGCGGCGAACTTCTCACGGATGGCCACCAAAAGGAACGAAAGTGTAACGCCCGGAAGCTGTAAGAACGGCCTCTGGCAAAACAAAGTCGGATGTACGTCGTAACACTCGATGAGGCATGGATTTACCTTTCCGACTTCGCCAAACCGAGAGCCATCATGTACCGAGAGAAAGGCAACAAGAACTTCAGAAGGCGGGTCCGTGTCTGTAAAGAATCCTTCCCAAAACGGTTCATGGTCGTTACTGGCTACTGTTACCGAGGTAAACTTAAGATTCGTAGGGTGCCGAAGAACTGCAAAATAAATTCGCAGTATTTTCAGGAGCATATCATGCGGCCGACTTACGAGCATGAGATTCCAACAATGTACGGAAATGACGCCAATCTGGTGCACATTCACATGGACAAGGCCTCATCACATACATCACGATCGTTCCTCGCATTCTACAGAGAGATGGAGGAGGCAAGTGGCATACAAGTGATACCTTTCAATGATGTACCTGTTAAATCTCCAGATGCAAGTCCTATGGACTATTGTGGATTTGGATTGCTGAAGCGGGTTTTGGGAAAACGGCGTGTGACAACTGTGGAAAGACTTCGGAAAGCTGTGCAAAGGGAATGGGACAAGATTCCCCTTCCAGTTCATCAGAGACGCCTATTACAGTGGAAATTACGCTGTCGGGCTATTGTTAGGAACCAAGGGAAACACATCGAGCACTTACGGACCTGGCGCCATGGATTCTTCTAAATTTTTAGGTAAGTCGAAATTGGCCAAATGTAGACTATAAAAGCTCTGTACAACATATCATAATTTTACTCATTCCTATCGAAATCCAGAACATCCTTATACTCGGTTGTTTTCAAGAAAGTAGCACTGTAGTGACCAAATGATTAATAATTTGTGGAAGTATCCATTGAGACTTTTTCTCAAGATGACAATATCTACAATATATAATGCTTTCTGTCATTTTGACTGAAATTCAGAATATAACTATTTTCGGCTCAGCTGCTTTCAAAAAAGTAGCCTCGTAGTGGTCAAATGATCAGTGATTGGTTGTTATGTAAATTAAGACTTTTTCTCAGAATCACAATATCTACAACATATCTCGTTTTTAGTCATTTTTTACCGAAATCCAAAATATCGTTATATTCGGCTCTTTTCAAAAAAGTGGCCCTGTAGTGGCCAAATGATTCGTGATTTGTGGTTGTGCTCATTGAGACTTATTTTTAAAAAAACAATATCTACAATATATCACAGTTTCAAGCAAATCTACCGAAATTCAATTTCCATAAGAATTGTGCGCAAGGGCGCCAATCCTGGGGGTTGCCGAGGGTGCCCGGGCCCCAAAGCTCATCTAAGCCCCATGTATCTTTATGAATATATATTTTTATATGTATTTTTATTTTTATATGTATAGTTACATGTATTTTTTTATGAATCGTCCCCCTACAGTTACAGGGAAATCGGCGCCCTTGATTCTGCGGAGTGCTTTGTTTTTTCTAAGAGGACATTGCCCCTGCAACCCTTTTCTCTGAAAAACAACAAAACACGTATTTCCTACTTTGAAGTCATTTTTGCATGGGCAGAGTTTCGTTCCTTTAATGTGGCCCTTTTTATCAAGGAGATCCTTTTTTGAAAAGAGGCCCTTTGTCCTCCTTAATCTGTTTTCCTAAAGAAACAAAAAAATACGTGTCGATATATTTTCGGTCTAGTACTTCTGTGCCAAGTTTGAGGAAAATCGAATGACGAGAAACCCTTGTGACGCTATCTCCTTTACATTTTCGCTTTTTTTGGCTTGACGGGTTCTTGCCCCAAAATCTTCAATTGTTGTCTTCTAGCAAAGTTATTACTTTGAGAACCACTAGTAGGTCAGGATTCACAGGTTACAAATTGCAGCAATTAATAATTTGATTTTTTCATTACTCGTTCTAAACGTTTTATTTAGTTTCTGTGAAAAAGAAAAGTACAAGATATATGTAGTATCAATTTATTTCCAATAGAAATGTAATAGTTTAATTTCGCAAGATTATACTTTTACGGTTATCCTGAAGAAGAACAGGGACTGAAATTGAATGATTACAATATAATTGGTGAAGTGAGAATATGCGAAAACCTCGAGAGAACCAACAGACACGATGTTGTCCTCCACAAACTCGTGTGATCAAGGATCGAATCAGAGTTGTGCATTCTATCATTTTAAAAAAATAAAAGCTTCTTGACTCATACGTAACACGTAACTACCGGACACTACAGGGACACAAATATAGAATTATCGAGGGTAGTTAAAATTCAACGGCTCTCCCACAGGGAATCGATTTTGGGACCACGTACAACAAACAATTTCTTAGCCACTAGACCAGGAAAGCTAATAAATTTGGTGTGGATAAAATTCAAATCTTAGCCTACCGCACAGTATTTGGTATGTTAACCACCCACGAAGAAGATATAAATATTGCCACAGGGTTCCAAAAGCATCAGCCTGCTCTAGAACTGGGTACCTTACCTGCCTATTCATGGCTGCGACTAGGCCTTGAAATTACCTACCTTTTCCTCGCCTGTGAGACATCTTACCTCACCTCTTGTCTGTCACTGAGCCCTAAGAGTAAATACCGTTTCCTCTTGACTGCAACTGAGCCCTAAGAGTAAATACACTTTCCTCTTGGCTGTGACTGGGCCCTGAGGATTCATCTTCTCTCTCGGTTCCGGCTGGACCATGACAAGCACCATGAGCAGGCTGGCCCACATCTTGACTGTAACTGGGTCATGAGGTTCTCCTAACTTGTCCCCCGGTTATGCCTGGGCCCTGGAACATTCTATTCACCAACTACTGAATTTAATGAACTCTATTGGTCCACTGGTCACAATTATATTATAGTGCGTTGTATTTGTGTAGACTCGATTTTGATAATATAAAGGTATCCAAGAATGTTCTGTCTTTTTTGAGAAGCTCTCTGTTCAATTGGCACTCACACCATGAGTTGAATGCAAATGGAAATAAGGCGTAAGGTCAGTTGTTGGTTTGAGTATATCCAACATAAACCTGGTTCTGACAGTTCACTTACAATATGAACTTGCATAAGGACAGAGTGAATATGAGACCTCCACAGATCGTCATAAGGGTGTATATGCTGTACGAGTTCAAACGGGGGTCAAACGCCGCTGTAACGGGGCAGAAACAATGCCAAAGCCGGGTCTTTGGTGAGGGTGTCATGAGTAGGTTCAGCGGTGGTTTGGATATGCGAAATGTATGTAGATGTCCACTGAATAGCATAATGCGAATCATGGGGACATCTGAAAAGCCGCGATGTTGGAATTAGCACAAGAAGAAGATATGAAAAAGGGGTCATGTGATATTTAGCTCTAGACGTATGCCGTCCATTGAAATAAATAGTGACCAATACAGTATATTGATATATCCTGTTGTTTCCATGGATGAGAAATTAATGAGTTCCATGTATCTCCTCTGCACCGAGCCAAGTCACCACTTTCCAACCCACAAAACGTCTCGATCTACCAAATATTCTCATATTCTGGTAAAAGTGCAAACATGACCAACGACAATCTGAAAGAGTTTATGACTGACGTTTTCTGGCCTTGTATAGAGCTGAAAAAACAACTGCTCCTCATTGATTCATTGAGAACCAATAAAGATTAGGAGTTGATGCAGAAACCGGACAATGTTGAACTTAGCACTTCTTCTTATCCCTGATGTTTGCACGTCACTCATACCACCACTGGGTGTGTTCTTCTTCCGTCTGTATAAGGATTTGGTAAAATATATTACCACCATCTTTCCTTAGCCGCAGAATTGAAGTCCGACACTATCTCGCTGTTCGTCTGTCCATCGTTCGCACAGTAACTCCTTTGCCACTAATCTTAACTTCCATTGTTTTCCATCAATGCTTGGAGCAGCTTCCAGCTGAAAAGAATAACCTTCATCTGTTCACTAACCTAATCCTATGGTGTGTTGCTGCGTATCGTATGTTGACACACCATGCCATCAATCCGTACAATTACCTCATGATTGTGATTTAAAGATCACGATGTTCTACCCAGAAATGAGAACCATAAATACATCAATAAAGACATCACTCACAATTTCTTCTTTTCACTACCTGTTTCACCACTCTCATACACTCGGTAAATTTCATCCTCAACCATCCTTCCTTAAAGGTTAGTATTAAAATATCCCATAGACCAATCCACACTATTCTTTCACTCGATCCCCTCAGATCCACCGTCCAGTAAAATATTTCCGAAATGTCCTGAACATAACAGTCCTGAAAAACTTGGCGACCTCAAATATTTCCCAAATGACAAAAAAATATGACAAATGTAGATCCGTAAGACCGTACCCATGTTAGGAGCCTATAAAATTCTGTAAACAACAAGAGCCCCCAGGGATTCCGTTATAGGGCTCCAGGGGCCAACTTAAAAATTTCAAAAGAACACCCCCTATTTTTATTACAGATTCTGATTCTGCGATCAAAGCTCAACAACTTTTACTGGAAACCTCTTTCGATATTCTAACGGATGGCACTGTAATCGCAAAAAAATGTGGTACGTACATCCCCCAACTTGGCGACCTCAAATATTTCCCAAATGACAAAAAATGTGACAAATTTAGTTCCGTAAGACTGTACCCATGATAGGAGCCTATAAAATTCTGTAAACAGCAAGAGTCCCCAGGAGTCCCATTATAGGGCTCCAGGAGCCAACTTGGAAAATTTCAAAAAGAAAACCCCTATTTTTTACAGATTCTAATTCTATTCTAACGGATGGCACTGTAATCGCAAAAAGAATATCGTACGTATGTCTCCTAACTTTGCGACCTCAAATATTTCCAAAATAACAAAAAAATGTGACAAATCTAGTTACAGAAGAATGTACTCATGTAAGGGGCGTATAAAATTCTATAAACAACATGTTCTCCCAGGGTTCCCATCATAGGGCTGCAAGGGCCAACTTGAAAATTTGAAAAGGAAACCCTCTTTTTATTGCAGATTCTGATTCTGCAATCAAAACTCAACAACTTTTACTTGAAACACTCTTTCGATATTCTAATGGATGGCAAAAAATATGGTACGTACGTCCCTTAACTTGGCGACCTCAAATATTTCCCAAATTACAAAAAATGTGACAAATCTATTTCCGCAAGACTGTACCCATGTTAGGAGCCTATAAAATTCTGTAAACAACAAGAGCCCCCAGGGGTCTCATTAAAGGGCTCCAGATGCCAACTTGGAAAATTTCAAAAGGAAACCCCCTATTTTTATCGGAGATTCTGATTCTGCAATCAAAACTCAACAACTATTAATTGAAACACTCTTTCGATATTCTAATGGATGGCACTGTAATCGCAAAAAAAAATATCGCACGTATGTCTCCTAACTATACGATCTCAAATATTTCCGAAGTAATAAAAAATGTGACGAATCTAGTTACGTAAGTATGTACCATGTAAGGGGCCTATAAATTTCTGTAAACAACATGTTCTCCCAGGGGTACTTTCATAGGGCCCCAAGGGCCAACTTGAAAGTTTTAAATGGAAATTCCCTCTTTTTATTGCAGATTCTGATTCTGCGATCAAAACTAACCAACTTTTACTCGAAGCACTTTTTTGATATTCTAATAAATGGAGCTGTAATAACAAAAAATGGATATCACGTTACCCACCCAAGGCTGACGATAAACTAAATACCTCGAGAAATGCACTTGCAATTTATGTGTGTGTCCAGTCGTTTTAAAACATCTATTCAACTAACATAAAATAAAGTTTCCTTCATCTTCCCAAAATTCCAGATAGAAACCCTCTACATTAATGCAGACTCGGATACTGCGACGGAAAATACGCAAGTTAGTTTATGTATTTTTTCCATCCTCCTCCTCGAGACTGGCACAAATTCCCTGGTGATGAGGGGGACATGTCCCCTCCAATCTTTGAACTGGGGGGACTATCCCCCTCAATAATTCGATTTGAAATCTGCTTTTTGCGGAGAAATAATGATTTGTGTCCTATGCCAGAAAGGAAAGTTAGATGAAATTGATTTCTCCCAGAATAAGCCTCAAATCTGTCCGCCTTCCAATGTTAAAGACAACTCTGCTCCCCTGATCCGCTATAGCATTATTTTTCAACTTCATAAACATTTTGAACATCATTAAAAAAAGAAGAAGATTATGGGAATCCGTCTCTCCCAATGTTGAAGACAGATTTGCGCTGCTGCTTCTAAATAACACATAAATCGCAATAATAATAATAATGATAATAATAATATCATTGTATGTCACTTGAGGTTGATAAATGAAAACCTGGTTCAAGAACTGGACATGCTGTGTGATGTTGGTTGACTTGTAAACAAATAAAGTTATGTTCATGTTTGTAACAATATTCTTCAAGAACTGAGATTTTATTGTGAGCTTGTGGACACTATGAAAGTTGATTAACTCTAGCTCTCCGTTGGGATACGAAGTTTAATTGATAATCGGATATAGTGTCAAAAGATAATTGTTATTTATTTTTGTCATGTTTATGTGCATATGTATAAACCTGAGAGGCAAAAGTGAAAGTGAACATGTAAGGTTGATCGAAGTAAAGTTCTAACGCTCTCGATGATACTAGGATGGGGAAATCATCAAAGTCATGTGCTGAAGTAAGGATAATATTTAATGAAAAAAATCGCGTTCCCCACAATTCCATCTCGAGATCTACTGTTGAGTGCATCGTAAGACGCGTCGAGGGAACGGTAACTATAAAGGATTGTAATATTCTTGGTCGACCGAAATCGGCGACAATCAGCTTGATGTTGCAGTTATTTGTTGAAAATATTAAACTTAGAATTCATACAGCTGCTGAACAACATGACATTAGTCACATTTCTGCGAAAAGAATGAAGAAAATGAAGTTCCACCCATACAAAGTTCAACTGATACACCAGCTGGATGAATGTCTTTGATCGGGGTGTAGAATTTGGTGAAGATATGATGAAATAAATCAATGATGATCCTACTGTTCTTACCAACAATGTGTTCTCTGATGAAGTCACGTTCCACCTAACCAGTTACATTAACAGAAGTCATTGCACGTTTTGATTTGACAGCAATCTCATTGGTCCTTTCAAACACCTTCTACATCTTGAAAAGTTGAATATCTGGGCAGTAGTGCTAAATATACAATAATTGGTCCCTTTTTTTATTAATAACAATTTGGCTTCTGAACCGTGTGAGGAGATGATTCAAAATCAAGTAGTTCCAGCATTAAGAGACCCTGCAGAAGACAATTTTGACCACAGATAGTTTCAGCGAGATGTACAGGACCACACAACCTTGTAAATATATGGCAATTTCTTAACACGGAATTTCGTAAATAACGGATTTGCAGAAGAGATTATAACGGGTAGCTCGCTGGTTCTCTGTTCCCTTGATTTATCGCCAGTAGACTACTTTTTCTGTAGTATCTATTGAAGCTTTCCTGGCGACGTATTGTGAACAGGTCTTCTCGGGCTAGCAGCCAGGTAAATACTGTTATATCTTGCGACGTTTCGAGGGCTGACATCGTCCTCATCTTCAGGCGAATATGATGGTGCAATGGAGTGTACGGAATATATATACTCATGTATGTATGATTGGACTCTTCTGATTGGTGGTTGAAATGGCGGCTTCTGATTGGTGCTTGAAATGGCGGGATATGATTGGTGTCCATGTTTTACTCAGTTGGAATCCTGTGTCTCTGTTAAGGTTCGTTTTTTCTTGTATGATTGCAACGGCTTCTTTTATCCTCCTGTCCCAAACTCTTGAGCATTTTGCTATTATTTCGCCATCTGTGAATAAAATCTTATGTTGCTGTTTGATGCTAAGTTCAGCCAGTCCGGATTTTTCTGGTTGGTTTAGTCTGATGTAACTATTGTGTTCTTTGCATCTGGCTTCAATGGTTCGTCCTGTTTGTCCAATATATAACTTACCACATTCATATGGAATGCTGTAAACTCCAGGAGTTCGGAGGCCCAGGTCGTCTTTGGTTGATCGTATTAAGTTCTTTATTTTTGCTGGAGGATTGTGTATTGTCCTGATGTTGTACCTGGCAAATAGTCTGCTGAGCTTTCCAGAAGTGTTCCCGGTGTATGGGAGGCAGATTGTGTTCTTCCGTTCTTCATTCACAGTTTCTTCTGCACTTTTGTCCTTGTTGTCAGTGTCCTTCGTTCTGGCCCTTTTCAGGGCCATATTTATATCTCGCATTGAGTATCCGTTCTGTAGCATGGCGCTGCGAAGATGATTAAGTTCCTCTTTTAAACAATCCTTGTCGGAGATGGAGAATGCTCTATGTGCTAAAGTGTTGGGAACTCCAAGCCGTTGAGCTTTGTGCTGGAAACTGTTTGCGTTCAGATATAAATCTGTATGTGTTAGTTTCCTGTATATCCTATGGCCTAGGCTGCCATCCGGTCTTCTGTATATCATGATGTCAAGAAACGGTAGACGTCCATCTTGTTCAACTTCCATTGTGAATTTAATATTCGGATGCTGGTTATTGAGATGCTGCAGGAATTCCTGTAGGGAGTTGCGTCCATGTGGCCAGATGGTGAAGGTGTCATCAACATA
The DNA here is from genome assembly GCF_964235325.1 of Thermobia domestica. Classification (NCBI taxonomy): domain Eukaryota; kingdom Metazoa; phylum Arthropoda; class Insecta; order Zygentoma; family Lepismatidae; genus Thermobia; species Thermobia domestica. The sequence goes on from NW_027656429.1 coordinate 71,517, forward strand.
TCTATAGAAATGTGTGGGTGCAAGTGGTGCTTTCTTCAGTGCTTCATGTTCAAAGTGCTCCATATAAAAATTGGCTACTGCAGGTGAGAGTGGAGAACCCATGGCGACGCCGTCTGTTTGCTCATAGTACTGACCACGGTATAGGAAGAAGGTGGAAGTGAGAACATGTTGAAAGAGATCCAATATCTCAGGCCGGAAGTGTTTCCCAAGAAGCAGTATTGTATCCTTGACCGGAACTCTCGTAAACAATGATACCGCGTCGAAACTAACCATAAGATCTGTGGAAGAAATCTTCATCGTCTTCAGGCTTTTTACAAACTCTGTTGAGTTTTTCACATGGTGTTCACACTTGCCCACATATGGTTGGAGTAATGTTGTAAGATACTTGGCCAGGGAGTAGGTTGGGCTTCCTATTGCACTAACAATTGGTCTCAGGGGTATCCCTGCTTTATGTATTTTTGGTAAGCCATATAGTCTCGGAGGTATGCTGCAGTGTGGTGTAAGTTGTTTGCGTGTATCTTCGTCCAGTCCCGACTTCTTTAGTAGTGAGGCTGTTCTTCTTTCTACTGCAGATGTTGGATCTCGTGACAAGGCGGTATATGCTGGATCTCGAAGTAACTGTGAAATCTTCTCTTGATAGACATCTGTGGGAAGTACTACAGTGATGTTTCCTTTGTCAGCTGGTAGAATAGTAATACTTGCGTCTTCTCTTAATGCTTTAAGTGCGGTCCATTCGGCTTTGCTAATGTTTGGTCTGGGCATGACGGCTCTTTTCAGGGCCACGCTGGCTTCCTGACGTATTTCTTCTGCTGTATCGTTGGGAAGATTGCTAACTGCTTGTTCTATGCTGGCAATGATGTCTATGGCCGAAATTTTCTTCGGTGTGATGGCAAAATTAGCCCTTTCTTTAGTAAACTGGTAGTGTTTTCATCCAAAGTAGATTGGTGAGATTTACGACCACTTTCTCAGCTTCGATTCCGTGTTTGGTTGGTGTGGATGGTTTAGTCGATTGAATTTCTTAATTTGTTTAGTGGTCTTTTTGGCGCGTGAGATATCGGCCAACGCTGTTGAAGATATGTCGATCCATTCCCGATCTATTGGTGAGAGACACCCGGCTAGTTCCAGGTGAGTTGTTAGAAGCTGTCGGTCCGTACGGTCCAGCTGCTGACGGATGAAATGTATGCGTTCTCTTACAAGTGCCATACTTGTGTGTCTTAAGATTCTTGAAATTCTTGCAGACTTTAGAGGGAAGTGTAGTCTGGTAAAAATAGGCGACACTCCATTGTCTCTGCATCTCAAGAGGAAGGCTAAGTTGCATAAAAGACGTCATGATATCATGATATACAGAAGACCGGATGGCAGCCTAGGCCATAGGATATACAGGAAACCAACACATACAGGTTTATATCTGAACGCAAACAGTTTCCAGCACAAAGCTCAACGGCTTGGAGTTCCCAACACTTTAGCACATAGAGCATTCTCCATCTCCGACAAGGATTGTTTAATAGGGGAACTTAATCACCTTCGCAGCGCCATGCTACAGAACGGATACTCAATGCGAGATATAAATATGGCCCTGAAAAGGGCCAGAACGAAGGACACTGACAACAAGGACAAAAGTGCAGAAGAAACTGTGAATGAAGAACGGAAGAACACAATCTGCCTCCCATACACCGGGAACACTTCTGGAAAGCTCAGCAGACTATTTGCCAGGTACAACATCAGGACAATACACAATCCTCCAGCAAAAATAAAGAACTTAATACGATCAACCAAAGACGACCTGGGCCTCCGAACTCCTGGAGTTTACAGCATTCCATGTGAATGTGGTAAGTCATATATTGGACAAACAGGACGAACCATTGAAGCCAGATGCAAAGAACACAATAGTTACATCAGACTAAACCAACCAGAAAAATCCGGACTGGCTGAACATAGCATCAAACAGCAACATAAGATGTTATTCACAGATGCCGAAATAATAGCAAAATGCTCAAGAGTTTGGGACAGGAGGATAAAAGAAGCCGTTGCAATCATACAAGAAAAAACGAACCTTAACAGAGACACAGGATTCCAACTGAGTAAAACATGGACACCAATCATATCCCGCCATTTCAAGCACCAATCAGAAGCCGCCATTTCAACCACCAATCAGAAGAGTCCAATCATACATACATGAGTATATATATTCCGTACACTCCATTGCACCATCATATTCGCCTGAAGATGAGGACGATGTCAGCCCTCGAAACGTCGCAAGATATAACAGTATTTACCTGGCTGCTAGCCCGAGAAGACCTGTTCGTCATACTTTTTCTGTGTTTATCTGAAACCCCAAGTGTATCAAACTTTGCCAACCACTTTGGATAATCTTCGTCAAAGGGCTATTGATGATCTCACTCTTATTGAACTGGACGTCATCAGGAATGCACTATTTGTGTTTTACCATCGAATTGCTCACTGTCATGCCAAGAAAGGTGCGAAGTTTGATCACATGCTGTAAAACATCAGTTACACTTTGTTCATCTACTAATTTTAAATAACCGAATCGCGAGACGCAAGGAGACTCATGATAATCACGTTCTTCAAAAAAAGGGGGGGAGACACTACGTGGCTAGTAAATGTGATGTGTACTTACGCATTCCGTAACACTAGGGTAACAGTAAGTCCAGGTACCAGGAAACGAAGACAACACAGTGTCTTTTTTATTCTCTACATTCATGTGGAACGGAATTTTCAACGAAGTTAGGGTTTTGTTAAATCCAAGTGTATCAGTCACCCATCCCTAAAAATTAAACTAAACTCTGAGAATGCATTTAAGAAGCAGATGGATCTCCTGGCTGTGGAAAGTAAAAAAGAGTGTGCCAAGAATTAGATTATCAAACTGATGTATTTTGAATTACAAACGGCACTCATTTAGAGAAACTTTGACAAGAAACATAACACGCATGTATTTATAAACAAAAAATAATTTTGAGTTTTCTGCCATTTAACATAAGCAGCATATCATTGTTAATAAACACACGTGAGTTATTAACCTTTGAAATTGGGAAAACAATTTACAATAGCCCTGCATTTCAATTAAGTTTCATTGCGCTTTATCCGGTGTTCCAAATTTGTTCTGTGAAATCTTCTTTATCATTTTTGCTTTTACGTACTAGTGTGAAATAATGATTTTACTTAATCTGTCGGTGTCACGTGAAATTTAACAAATATATTTGTCTACTTGATCTTTACAATTCTAGGGAAGACGTTGCTTGTTGCAAAACACAAAAACTTTCAGTATCGTAATGCCCTACCACGGTCGCATTGTAATGTAAATAAAAGCAATTTTATTTTATGCTAAGGCTTTTTAAAATATTGGACACGTATTTCGTGCTTTTTAATTGCACGTGTATTTCTCAAGATATTTAGTTTATCATCAATCCCGGGTAGCGTACGATGATATTTCCTTTTTTTGTGATTAGAGCGCCATCTAGGCGGATAACGAAAATTACTTCAAGTAAATTTTGCGTATTTTTGGTCGCAGAATCAGAATCTGCAATAAAAATAGGGAATTCCCATTTAAAACTTTCAAGTTGGTCCCTGAATCTCTATGATGGGACTTCTGGGGGAACATGTTTACAGAATTTTATAGGCCCCTAGTATGTGTATATTCTTACGTAACTAGATTTGTCACATTTTTAGTCATTTCGGAAATATTTGAGTTCGCAATGTTAGGCACGTACATACGATTATATTCATTTTTTGCGATTACAGCGCCATCTATTAGAATAACGGAAAACTGCTTCAAGTAAAAATTGCTTAGTTTTGACCGCAAAATGAGAACCTGCAATAAACCATTCGAAATTTTCAAGTTGGCCCCTAGGACCGTATGATGGGACCTCTGGGGGCACTTGCTGTTTACAGAATTTTATAGGCCTTTGATATGGGTACATTCTTACGTAACTAGATTGGTCCAATTTTTTGTCATTTAGGAAATATTTCAGGTCGCAAAGTTAGGTGAGACACCCTGTATATATATATATATATAATATATATATAATATATAATATATATATATATATATATATATATATATATATATATATATATATATATATATATATATATATATATATATATATATATATATATATATATCAATGAATACGGAGGACGGAGATGATTGAAATGTTTGACACATGTGGTTCCTCCCCTCCTTTATTTGTTTGTTTTAGACCACTGAAACCGGTTTAAAAAATAGGGTCTATGTGGCAACAATGAGCGGCACGATGACGCGGGCGAAAAAAGCGCCTATTGCGCCGTTATTGCGTGGCTCAGTCTAGCTCTTATGCATTGCAGTAAGTAATCTCTCAAGTGTATAAGTACTTTGTCGGAGAATTGACTTGGAACTTTTACGTCAGTAACTTCAGTTTTATTTTACCGTATATTTAGAACTGTTTGCCTGTGTTTTCAGTATCTTTTAGTGATTTTATGGAATAAGTGGTTGTACTGTTGCTGTAAGTTTCGCTTTCGTGTGCAAAATGTCAAGCTCTTCCCGCAGTGGATGTAAAAACTCACCGGACAGATTTTGATATATCTGTGGCGTATTTATGGTTAAGTCGCAGATTAGATCGATAAAAGATGACCTTAGAAAAGCATATAAGTTTTATTTTGGCTGCAAGATCGGTAATCAAGATAAAAGGGGGCCCCCTCATGTGTGTTGTTTGATGTGTTATGCGACTCTGACTACCTGGCTTAAAGGAAAAACGGAGGATGCCTTTTGCTGTTCCGATGATATGGAGAGAACCCCGGAATCACTATGATGATTGCTATTTCTGTATGACGAATACAGCAGAAAGTAACAAGAAGAAACAACGTGCCATCGAATACCCAAACTTGCAATCCGCGACCAGACCAGTGCCCCATGGAAAAAATTTACCTGTACCTACTCCTCCGAAAGATAGGAAAACTATCGATATTACAGCGCCCAGAGGAAGCGATGAGTACACCAACTCAATATCTGCAGATGAAGATCCGGGAGACAGTTCCTTCCACGTAAAAGATGAGCCTCACTTCATCCTACAATATGAGTTGAATGATTTAGTGAGAGAGTTAGAACTTTCGAAAGAGAAAGCTCAACTTTTGGTTGCTAGACTCAAAGAGTGGAATTTACTAGCTCCTGGAATAACTTACACTCACTACAAGAAAAGGAACGAGTCCTTTTCAGAGTACTACAGAATGGAAAGTTCCCTTTGCGTATGCACGAACATCAATGGTCTGATGAATGAATTAGAAATTCAACATGATCCATCCGATTGACGTATTTTCATAGATTCGTCTCAGTTCAGTCTGAAAGTAGTTTTACTTCATAATAGAAATAAGCTGCCGTCTATTCCTGTGGCACAATCTGTTTCGATGAAAGAGACTTACGAGAATCTCGCACTCATTTTAAATCTATTATCTACAGAAATTATGGTTGGCAAATTTGCGAATATTTGAAAGTTATTGCAATATTACTTGGTCTGCGAGGTAGATTTACAAAGTACTGTTGTTTTTTTTGTGTCTTTGGAACTCAAAAGCCACAGGAAAACATTTTTCACAAAAGAGTGGCCCCCCAGAGAGACATTTAAGCCCGGTGCTGCTTCTACCTCTTCATATTAAGTTGGGCTTCATGAAGAATTTCATAAAAGCTATGGGCAAAGAAGGTGAAGAATTTAAGTATCTTACACAGTGTTTTCAAAACTAAGTGATGGTAAATTAAAAGAAGGAGTTTTCACAGGATCTGATATTCGCAAACTTATCCATGATGAATTGTTTGAACAGAGTTTAAACGACAAGGAGTTAAATGCCTGGCGTGCTTTTGTTCAAGTTGTACAAGGTTTTTTGGGCCAAACTAAAGCTCAAAATTACGAGGCTGTGGTGCAGCAACTTCTGGTCGCACATGAAGCTCTGGGATGTCACATATCTTTGAAAATCCACTTTCTCCACTCCCACCTCAACTTCTTTCCAGAAAATTTTGCAGATGTAAGCGACGAAATGGGAGAACGGTTTCACCGGGATACAAGAACGATGGAAACTCAATATCAAGGACGTTAGGACACTGTAATGATGACGGACTATTGTTGGTCAGTGAAGAGAGAGAACCCAACATTTCGTAAAAGAAAAAAGTAAAGCAGATGGTGTTATTTGCAGCTCTAAACATTATACTTTATAAATTACTCTGTGTATGTAAATGCTAATAGACCTACACTAACAGAATATATATAGTTTTTTTAGTGCTAATACACAAACAGAATATATAGTTTTTTTAACTGGTTCGATTCAATAAATTAATTTTAAGAATTTTTAAAACTGAATGTCGTTCTTGACCAACTGTCGAAATGAAGTTGATTCCCTTTCGAAACGCAAACAGCTCATTGTCCGGTACACTTCATGATAGCTCATTTTCCCTATTATGGTAAATCTGGCAAGTATGCTTTATACAAAAATGTAATAAAATGTAGTAAATGTAATAAAATGGAAATCATATTCATATTCAGGGACCTAAAATTAATCAGAATCAGTGAGTTTTGTTTCTGTTACTTTCCAAAAGTTTAAAAACGTCTGCCTGTGTTATCTGCTTTCTTATTTGTATATTGTTATTCTTTGTTCTATTTTTAATATTTGATCTTCATTTTGTATCTTTATATTACGATGTACAATGTATTACAATGTATATGTGTATGTATAATCTCATGATGTAATTAGTATTGCATGCTCTTTTTTCTCTTTTTCTTTAGGCGCACTTGCGGCTCTATGCTGTTTGCTGACGAGTAAACATTTAAATATTTAAACACATTATTATTATTATTATTATTATTATTATTATTATTATTATTATTATTATTATTATTATTATTATTATTATTATTATTATTATTATTATGGGTTTTCAAATAAGGTCCCGTGCCTTTATTTTGCATGGGAGGCCTGCAAGTCTACTACGCTAATGGTGACTCTTCGCCTGTGTTTTCTCTTTTCGTTTCCTGTGGATGTTTGTTGTCGGGCTGTTAGGCGTTTATATTAAACTTTATATTATGAAACCTATTTTCTTTCTTACGAGTTTTGTTTTTGAAAAAGGAGAGAAACTGTTTTGCTTTGATATCTATTTCTTACCATTCAGCTTGTTTCAACTACTTAAGTAAGATCATTTTGTAACCTTTTGTGTCATTGATTTCCCTCACAATATTAAAACCTCATTCTTAACAATTTATTTTATTCCCTTATTTGAAATTTCCCACATTGATATATTTGCAGTGTTGGGCAAATTTCAATTGACTTAACAATTAACAATTGATCTATAAATTTAATTGTTAATTGCAATTAACAATTGAAATAAGTAATTGTTAATTGCAGTTGGCCATTAATAAAGGAGAATCAATTGCAATTGATCAATCGATTGAAAGTAATTGCAGTGGAAAGTAATTGCAATTGAATTCTGTAATTCAATTGCAATTGAAATTAATTGGCAATTAATTCAATTGCAATTGATTTCCACAGCAATTACTTTCAATTGATTGATCAATTGCAATTGATTTTCACTGATTAATTTTCAACACTGTAGTTCAGAGAGGACGTGGGGCAATGAAAACTTTAGCCACAACCAATTGACTCACCACCCGTCGTGACCCACGACCCACCGTGACCCACTCTGACCCACCACCCACCAAGAACCACTCTCACCCACTGTGACCCACAGACCCACCAAAACCCATTGTCGTCAACTCTGACCCATGAGTTTGAATTTCTACGATCAATCGGTCAAGCACCGCACTAATACAATAACGGCGGATCTGACCTTTCTAATATAAATAAAATAGAGTTTGTTCGTGTGTCTGTCTGTCTATCTTTGTGCGGCCTGTGGGCCAGACGAGTGGACCGAAACTTTTCAAAATTTAGTCACGGGTAGCTTGGTCTAGGCCCCAGACCAAGACGAAGAGGATTTTTTTAAATTTCGAACTAGGGGGTCCCCAGGGGACGTTTACCATGACCGGCCTGGAGACCAGACAAGTCGATCGGGATTACCAAATTTTGGTCAAAGATACCTTGGTTCAGGTCCCACACTAAGGCAAAGCGTTTTCGACAAAATCCGAACCAGGGGTTCTCAGGGGGGCGTTTACCGGGACATGTAAAAGTAGTAGAAAATGACCGATATCAGTATCGATTTCATAGTTTTCGCGGTCGCTGAGATCAATGGTGAAACTCCGATCGCAATAATTTACAAATTCACTGTATTCGGCCGCGGGCCAACGGGTCAACGGGGGGGGATACCGAAACGTAAAATTAATCCAAAATGACCGATATTAGTGTCAAATCCATAGTTTTCGCGGTTGCTGATATCAATGGTGACACTACCATTAGCGATGACTTTCAAATTCATCCACCGTTGTATGCGGGCCTTGGGTCACCAGAGGGGGGAATTCCGAGACATGTAAAATTAATCGAAAATTACCGATATTAATGTCAAATCCATAGTTTTCGGTGTAGCTGAGCTCAATTATGAAACTCAAAATCGCCTTTACTTTCACATTTAGCCCTCATCAGCTAAGAAACGGGGGCATTATAAAGGGGATCACGAGACATGTAAAAATAATCCACAATGACCGATGTCAAATCCGTAGTTTTCGCGGTGGCTGAGATCAATGGTGATACTTTCATTAGCGATGATTTTCAAATTTAGCCACCATTGTATGCGGGCTGGGAGTCACCGGGAGTGGGGAATTGCGAGACATGTAAAAATAATGGAAAGTGACTGATATTAGTGTCAAATCCATAGTTTTCGCTGTCGCTGAGATTAATGGTATTACTTCCACAGGCGTTGACTTCCAAATACAGGCCCCCATCGGCTGTGGGCCAGAGGCATTGTTTTTTTCAAAATTGGAACCAGAGGATTATAGGGACTTTTACCGGCATATGTAAAAAATAGTAGAAAATGGCAGATGTTAGTGTCACATTCATTGTTTTCGTGGTATTAGTTGGGGATTGGTGGGGGCCAGAAGAGATTTTTTCACAATACGAACCAAGGGGGTCTGAGGGGGCGTTCACCGGGACATGTAAAAGTAGTAGAATTTGTGTCGAATCCATATTTATCGGGGTTGTTCAGACGTATAGTGACACCCCCGATAGTGTTTACGTTCAAATTCAGCCCCCATCGGCCTTCCCAATGAAAACACATTTACGTTGTTGGATATATATTCACACAAAATATATCCAATTTTAGAAATGTTTCTTAATTGTTCTCCCGTTGTTCAGTTTGTTTACATTGATATTTTATCTGATCCGTGCGAAGAACGGGCATAACAGTTAGTACGAAATGGTAAAGTGTTTGTTATGGACCAAATTACAATGAATTCAATTATATAGATAATTATTATAATTATAATTAATAATTATTTCCTTGTTGAATTATAGATACTTTTCAGTGGAAAAATGAATAAAATTTAAAAGCCCCAAATCAACTTAAAGTAAACCAACGTAAAGGAAAAATGTATAAAATTTTCCATATAATTAAGCTTACTAATTTAAAATTTCCATGTAATTAAGCTAAGTTTCCATTTTTGTGTCGTTTTGTGCGCCTATTTTCTCGTTTTGTGCGTCACCGGAAATGGGTCAATATTATCCTACAAATATTGCGGAACAAGTTAATGCTGTTCCGTTAGGAACGATTTCGAGGTCGTTTCCTTCATATTGTCTTGTGCGTGTTTTCTACCGTTTTGTAAGCCTATTTCCACGTTTTGTGAATAAATGGTAGTGGGTCAAAATGGGCATTCAATGTGGGAAGAAAAATGATCCACTCTCCCACCAGTATCGAATTTCAAGGTCGCTTTTTCGCATTGTTTAGTGCATACTTTTACCGCTTCTGCGCATATTTTCACGTTTTGTAGGCCAACGAAAGTGGGTCAAAGACGACCTACAAATATGGCAGAAAAAGACATATTCATTCCACTTTCAAGGTCCATTTTGACCCTTTTCCACTGATGCACAAAGCGACACAAATCATGCATAAAAAATGTGAAGGAAACGACCTCGACATTCGATGGTGACGGAACAGCATTAAGTTATTCCGCTATACTTGTAGGCCACTTTGACCCATTTTCGTTGTCGCACTAAAGTGGAAATAGGAGCACAAAACGGTACAAAGCAGGCACTATACGATGCGAAAGAAACGACCTCCAAATTCGATAGTGGCGGAAGAATGGCTCTATTTCCTCACACATTGATGAACCATTTTGACGCATTTCTGGTGTTGCTCAAAATGTGCAAGTAGGCGAACAGAAAGGTACAAAATACACACTAAACGATGCGAAAGAACCAACCCCGAAATTCGATAGTGGCGGAACAGGACCCATTTAACTCCCACTTTAAAGGCCCGTTTAACTCACCTCGGGTGATGCACAAGACGAGAAATAGGTGCAGAAAACTTAAAAAATGGCACTAAACGATGGGAAAGTAACGATCTAGAAATTCGATAGTGTCGGAACAGTGGGTCATTTTCGTCACACCTTGGAGGCTCATCTTGACACACTTCTGGTGACGAACAAAACGTGGAAATAAGGGCACAAAACGTAACAAAACAGGCACTATTCAATGTGAAAGGAAGGACCTCGAAATTCAGTAGTGAGGAGAAGTGGGTCATTTTCGTCACACTTTGGTGGCCCATTTTGACATACTTCTGCAGACGCACAAAACGTACAAAACAGGCACTAAACGATGCGAAAGAACCGACCCCGAAATTCGATAGTGGCGGAACAGTGAGCCATTTAACTTCCACTTTAAAGGCCCGTTTAACTCACTTCCGGTGACGCACAAGACGAGGAAGTAGGCACAGAAAACTTTTTAAAAAATAGGCACTAAACGATGCGAAAGAAACGACCTAGAAATTCGATAGTGTCGGAACAATTGGTCATTTTGGTCACACTTTGGAGGCCCATTTTGACACACTTCTGGTGACGCGCAAAACGTGGAAATAAGGGCACGAAACGGCACGAAACATTCACTATCGATGCGAAAGGAAGGACCACGAAATTCGGTAGTGGCGGAGCAGTGGGTCATTTTCGTCCCACCTTCGAGGCCCATTTTGAACCGCCTTACAGTGACGCACAAAACGTCGAAATACGCGCACAAAAGAGTATGCGATGTGAAATTAACAACCTCGAAATTCGATAGTGGCGGAACTCTTGGTCATTTTCGTCCCATCTTGGAAGCCCATTTTGACCCACTTCCGGTAACGCACAAAACGTGGAAATAAGGGCACGAAACGGCACGAAAATTCACTAGTGGATGCAAAAGGAAGGATCTCGAAATTCAGTAGTGGCGGAACTCTCGATCATTTTCATCCCACCTTCGAGGCCCATTTTGACCGTCTTCCAGTGACGCACAAAACATCGAAATAGGCGCATAAAAGAGTACGCGTTGTGAAATTAACGACCTCGAAATTCGATAGTGGCGGAACAGTGGGTCATTTTCGTCCCATCTTGAAAGCCCATTTTGACCCACTTCCGGTGACGTACACAACGTGGAAATAAGGTCACGAAACGGCACGAAACATTCACTAGTCGATGCGAAAGGAAGAACCTCAAAATTTGGTAGTGGCGGAGCAGTGGGTCATTTTCGTCCCTCCTTTGAGGCCCATTTTGACCGTCTCCCAGTGACGCACAAAACGTCGAAATAGACGCACAAAAGGGTACGCGATGTGAAATTAACGACCTCGAAATTCGATAGTAGCGGAACTCTTGGTCATTTTCGTCCCACCTTGGGGACTCATTTTAACCCACTTTCCATGACGCACAAAACGGCACAAAACGATGTGGAGGAAACGACTTCGAAATTCATTGGTGGCGGAAGAGCAATAACTTGTTCCGCCATATTTGTAGGCCCATTTTGACCCACTTCCGGTGATGCACAAAATGTGGGAATAGGCGCATAAAGCGACACAAAACACGCACAAAAGATGCAAAACAAAGTACCTCGAAATTCGTTGGTGGCGCAACAAGTTAATGACGCCGTGAGCACCAATATAAGTATATACTGTAGTTCTTACCAGGGGGCGCGGTGGGTCAGTGGTAGAGCGTTCACCTCCGGTGCTTGAGGTCCCTGGTTCGATCCCAGCTCGCACAGTTTGGACTTTGTGGTGGACAAACACCGTGCTCGTGGATTTTCTCGGGGTTCTCCCGTTTCCTCCCACTTTCTTCATTTCATTCATTTCCCATCATCACCGTCTCCTTTAGCCTAACCGGCATAAGCGTGGGACGTAAAACTAAAGATTTCATATCATTTTTTGTAGTTCTTACCATCAAGGCTGAGAACTGCACGGTCCAATTTTTTTAGCCAAAGTAGAAGCCCACCGGAATAGTGATGTCAACCGGCTCGGCTCGGTTCAACTGAGCGTACAGCTTGAGCTGGCTTGGTTGGGATTACCCATCGACTGGGCTCAATTGAGCCAATGGCTTGAACCCGCTCGGTAAAGACGAGTCATCGACTCGGCTCGATTGGAACCAATGGCTCGAACCAGCTTCGTTGAAACCAGTCCATAGGTTGGGTTCGAGTCAGCTTAACTGAGCCGATGGCTCGAACCGGCTCGGTTGGGGTAAACAATCAGCTCGGTTCTGTTCGGCTCGTGTGAGCCATCGGCTCGAGCTGGCTCGGTTGGATGAGCTGTTGGCTCGGCTCGCTTCTCGGTTCGGCTCGATAAGTGAATGAGCTGTGAGCAAGCCGCTTGAGTCGTTGACAACCCTAAACCCAGGTCGAGCAGTTTTGAACATGTTTGGCTGGAGTCCCATAACTTTTAACAATTTTTGGCTCGAGCCCGAATACTTGCTCCTCCTGAACTCAAACCAAGAATCTCGTTACCGATGTCCTTGCTTCCTGAAGATTTTTTGACGACTGAGATCGACAGTCAACTAATATTTAGTATTCCGATACAAACTGCCTATATTCCATGTTTATACAGGTACACGGTGTTATAATAATAATTAGTTATAGTAGTAGTAGTAGTATCATTGATAATTACATTGTCTATGTAGGATACTTGAAGATAGTAGTACTTGGAACTACACAAAGGATTTAGCTCGAATTGGCTCGAATCGACTGGAAACTCGATCCGAATTCGAGTCGAGTTGGGGGAAATTTTTCGAGCCGAGATCTCGAGTCGAGCTCAAAGATGTCTGCTTCGAGTCGAGTTTTAAAGAAAACTCGCTCGAACTCGCTCGTGTCCATTCCTATTATATGCATGACGGGCATATAGAGTTCTTTCGAGGGGGATAGAACCATAAACATAATATGTTTAAAAAATACTTAGTTTCACGGCTTTCTTCCCAAGGGGGAAAGGGATGGTAGGTATCCAGCATTTCTTATAAGTACCTTATTTGAAATATGTAAAATAGTAACAAGTGGACAACACAATATACACACATCTTCTTATAAGTTTTAATTGCTGATTTCAATTGCAATTAACAATTACAAGTTTCAATTGTCAATTGCAATTAACAATTAAATGTTTCAATTGCGCCCTTTGCAAATTGAAATCAATTGCAAATTGATTTTCAGAGCAATTACTTTCAATTGATTGATCAATTCAATTGATTTCAATTGATTTTGCCCAACACTGTATATTTGTAACAAAATTGAGGTTTGGTCCAACGCCTTTCGAATTCTCGACCAACCCAACGACCAAGATTTTTGTGTTGCCTACTATTGCAGGAAAAGGAGAATTGTAGGTGGTAGTGCACTTTAAGAGTCGTGACAATGTATTTCAAATGTAACGTATCCCATTTAACCGATTGAATTATGGGGAAAACAATTGTAACTTTCTACAGCGTACACCTTCCTGTGTTTCTTGTGTAAAATCACTGGCAAAGGTTTGGCATAATATTATTTTTCCTCTTTTTCCAATTTTCATAACCTGCAATCTGGTTAGTTAAGTGTTTCAAATGCTCGCTGGCCAATGCAAGACAAAGCTGGGAATGCAAGTTCTGCTCACTAGGTGAGGGATATTTGCACAACGTGGTGTTATATTACCTATTATTGTCATAATCGTCTCTGAGTTTTCCCCATTTATCTTACAGAGCTCATTTCTGGATACATGATTAGAGTTGGGGACTAGGTTTGATTGGCGCTGAGAGCTTATGTGGTTCTTATTCCACATAAGCTATAGATCTACCTTCGTAGAGCCTCGGTGTGCAAAACCATGTAAAACTTCAAACCAACTAACAAATGTATTTACCGGATAAATACGAGGTGTTAAGTATAGTAAAGGATTAATTAATGAAAGTGGTAATAGTTTCGAAAATATTAATTATGTCAGCTCTTTCCTTATGCCTTGATATCTAATCAAGAATTGATTTTGTTCATTTATTATTTCTTGTTGCAATATAAATAACCTTTGTGACTGTAATGGGTTTTTATTTTCATGATAATATTCACCACTCTCGTGATTTTTCTGATCTACGTGATTATTTTCTTGTACTTCCCAGCGTACATACCTTCATGCTTCGTTCAGGCAGTGAGTGTCTTACTTCATTAGATGATTGTTTGTTCGTTTATTGTGGGTTAGCATCAAAGTCTATATTAGACTTGGACCTACAGTTTAAGGTAGAGTTTAAATTCTATCGCTTTCTCACCGAGAATGGAATCCAGGATCAAAGGTGTAGTGTTGCAAAGATTGTAGGTTTGATCACGAAAAAGGACTGAAATGTGGAAAATCTATCGACTGCATATTCAAGATTCAAATTGGAGGAAAACAACAACACTAGAAAACATCTAGAAAGGATATTTATTGACTATTTTTCAATTTCTAATTTCAAACAGTTCAACATTAGGAAATCATTTCGGAAGAAGCATTCAAAATTAAGTTACAAATTATTATTATTATTATTATTATTATTATTATTATTATTATTATTATTATTATTATTATTAATATTAATATTAATATTAATATTGAAACGAGCGTTAGCGAAACTTTCATCATTCCACTTGATCGACATTTTGTATGCCTGTTCGATTGTCTACCTGTCTGTCTATTCCACGGCAACTGTCAGAAAAGTTGTTTGATACTTGGCCTGTGCCTTCCTTGGACTTACAGTAGTAAACCATGTTGTTTGGGATTGCAATAAGAAGGTAAAATCCATCCCACGTGGCATATATTTATAAACTACATTCTTCAATATAACCTACACGAATAAACTATTCAGTTTTGAGAGAACGTCATGTACACATATTTTAGCTATGACAGTTTCACCATCCTAAATGATTGCAGTTTAAATTGGTCTGGAATGAGTGAGTAAAACAGGGTAAATCCCTCTCAAAGTTTGAGGAGTCCTTATTTAAATAATATGAGAAAGTATTATTTTCCTTGATATTTGCGAAAACTATTGCATTGTGATGCAATATGGTGTAATTATATATATATATATAATTCTATACTGTCTGTGATAAGACAATTAAGAATGAGAGTGAGTTTACTGCAATCATGAATTATCTTCCTTCTACGATTTAAAAGTATATTAAACGGTAACCTTCGTAAAAAAAAAAAAAAAAAAAAAAAGGGGGGGGGGAGAGAGGAAATTGTTGGAACATGTGTTTGTTCTATATCATTTCAGAGGCTTCATAATCACTAATATTAATTAGGGCTAAAATCAACTTAAAACGCGGGAGTTATTTCCCCGCCACGTTTCTTAAAAATGAATTTCCACAATATCTTTCCTTGAAAACATTCGATTTTGAGTATCCTTTTTTTCTAATTGGACTTTAGAACAGTCAAGGATAGGGATAAATTATCTAAGTGAAGAGCAAATACTGAGTAGAGGATTTTAAGAAAATATACTCCACGATAGAGATGCATCACCATCATCAACATTGGTATAAAGGCATTATCAGGCCACTTCACGCAATTGAGATGCTTCCATGCGTCACTGTCTTCAGCTTAGCTTCTTGTCTTTATGTACGATTCTTCTGTTTTGATACCGTCTATCAATTGTACCCTCCTTCACCCTCCCCTCTATTTCCTGCCACCATACCCGCTAGCACGTCCCTCATGATATAATTCCGTCTCAGCCAATGTCCCACCTGTCTTCCTTCCTTTTTTCAATAATATGTAAAATTATTCTTTTCTCTCCCACTATTTCTAACACCCTTCCATTCCTTCAATTCCAAATTCTCTCCATCCTTCTCCATAGGGAAGCAAGCTTTCAAAAAGGTACTGCTTTTTGGGACGACTGACAAATTAGAGTTTTCCCATTATATTTCTGCCTGGGAAAGTTTAGACTTACGATGTAATCACCTTTCATGAAAAAATAACAGTAGCGTCAGCCTTTCTTTCCGTTATAATTAGACTTCGGATTTTAAGGCAAATGCCTATTTTGTTCCCTTTATAGGAAGTAAAAAATACTTCGGATCTTTACGAATCATGAGGAATTAAGCCTATTAAAACACTTTATAAGTGCCCTAAAAATGCCTAAAATGGAGTTTAGCGCCTATTTTGGCCGTTTTGGCCTAAAAATGCCTAAAACTGCAAAAAATACAAAATTCCTGTATTTTTTAAATAAACTTTTTTTTTAGTGTTGAGTGAAATTTAATTGACAAATCTGAAGGCAGAGTGAGTGTGTTTGTCGAGGCTAATTTTAGTCTAACTCGTATGAAGAAGTGAAACGCAGAGGGTGGTTGTATGTAAAAAATTGTTTCTAAAAGTTGAGCTATTTCTGCTCAAGGTCAAGCCCATTTGTGAAAGACAAAGACAAACCATCCCTTTGCATCCTGCAGACACTGTACTGAAAGATCTCTATCTCTTTCTGTCTGTCTCTCTTTCCCCAGGGGCAAAACCAAAGCTATTGCTAAGTGCATATCGCAGTAACCAATATTCCCCTCCCTGCCGTTCTGCATTCTTGGAACTATTCCACCTTTTCTCTTCTGTAGCGGCTCACTTCAGCTCTTCTGTGATCCGTTCAGCTCTCTGGAATTTGGACAATAGTTTACACACACACATTCACAAATCAACACACAGCTCTATTGAAGCAAGAATCTCTTCGGGTCTTCGCTTTCAATATTTGGGAAAAACCAAAGTCCACGAACAGAAACGATTCATGAAGTGACGCGGTTCAGTTGACTGGAGTATCCATCCATGTATCATTTTCGGGTCAGTGCAGTGATTTATCTTAAACACGTAGTTCAAGAACGATACATCGTCTCTACAACGCATGAACAATTGGACTCAACGGCTTACAGCCCAGTCACAGATCTTGAGGATTCTTAAAAAGAAGTTTTGTATCATACGCAACAATGCCAAAGGAGAAGTCTTCAAAAAGTACCTTGATTCGCCAGTGGTTGCAAGAATTTCCAGATCTAACATACGATGGAAGAATAATCTTTTGTCCATTGTGCAGCAAGCAGGTAAGAAAAGCTATTTTTATTTACAGAATTTATAAATTTAATTAAATCAATTGTACACCCCCCCCCCTCCTTGTTTCTGTATAGCTAGCTAAAGTAAAACCTTTATCAATGGGAGGTTAACTATTTTAAGAGACAACGTTACTGAGCTGCTGAACTCGTGAAAATCTAATTTACATGGAATTTAGATCAGTTAAGAAAAAACATAAAAATAATCCTGTAACACAGGAAAATCTTTAAAATGTAAAGACTTCTAGCAGCCTGCTTAAATGAAATATATGAACGATGGTTTTGAAAGTGCTAATGGAAGAAAGTGTCTAGACTTACACATTCAACAGTTTTAGGGATTCTCGGGGATCTTGAGAAAAGCGGACATGGCATTCTCGGTTCTTTCCGAAGGACTCCCCCCCCCCCCGAAAAAAAGCGGTAAAGGTTAAAAACAATGTAAGTTAAAGTTGACATATTGTGTCAGTAACTCCAAAAGGGGTCCTCTTTTCGGAGAAAAATGTTTAATGCCAGCAATTACTCGACAGTTTCAGGAGCTTAAGAAAACGTATTTTTGCTATCTCGTTTTTCAAAAGAAAAAAAAAATACGAAAGAAGTTAAGAAAGGCGGGATTCAATTTTTTTAAATGCCAACAGTTCCAAAAGTTTGAAAGAAGAAATGTGCAATGCCAATATTGATTATCTTTAAAAAGTTAAGGAAACTGGATATATCCTTTCATCCCGAAAATATCTAAAAACGAGGATTTCAGTTTGAAAGAAAAACTAGAAATGTCAATATCTTGAAAAGCATAAAAGATAGGAAAAATGTTTAAAGGCCATTTTTTTTTTTTTTTTTTATTTTTCTCGAAAAAGAAAGAAAAGATCTGTTAATAGTTAAATAACGGCGTTTGAGGTTCATAGATTGTCTCAGAACTTGTTTTACGAAGCAGAAACTTGTTTGTCTCTTTGTTTTTTTATTTATCAATTTTGCTCGAGGTGCTACTGTCTATTGTCTTAAGATGCTATTGATTTCATCCATAGTTACAGACAAATAAATTCCACACAGGGGCAAGAAAAGAACAGTCTGACACTCGTCTAACAAGAATTACAATTGCGGATAATTTTATTTTAGGACAGATCTTAAGAAAGGAAGAATTTGTCTCTGATGTTCTCTCCCAAAGCCAAAAAAAAAAAAAAAAAAAAGGAATTCTAATCGATTGCTCTCTCTCTCTCTCTCTCCTGATGAAGAATATCCATACACCTTTTGTCGCAGGGCCGCAAGAGACAACTAATTTCCAAAAAAAAAAAATTAAAAAACGCCAATTTTATTTATTGTATCATGCTGATGTTCACGCTCAACTAAGGCATTGCTAATACTTTATTTTCGTTCTAACTTTGGTTTCTGTCAGTTGATAGTTGCAAAAATTTTGAATTTTTGAAATTTTAAAACGGCCCTTATTTTAAATTTTTGACAGGTCACTGATTTTCACACTGAAACATTTTAATCATATTTTGGGGAAAATTTGGTTCAAATCAGTTAAAAATTTTGTAAATTACAGTTTTTAAGAAAATTTTAAAGGGACGATATTTTGAAATTTTTCATGCAATTATTTTGGCATCCAAATCTCAAACAAAATATTGCCAAATTATGTTTTAATTTTTGCCAAGTTGGAGTGTGTCAGCATTCGAAATTAAATAAAATATAGTGCTTAAAATTAAATTAGTTACAGTGCTTAAAATTAAATATTATTTCTCAGATATTGATATACAATTTTATTGCTTCTGTCTGTAAATTGGGGATTATTCTGAAGTAAAATGCTCATCGATTAGTCTTTTATTTGATCTGTTCTGATTCGAAATGGGACTGGGGTATATTGGTCTTTAACGAGGTAGACCAACAAGTTTGCCTTTTTGTCAACTTTAAATCAATAATGTAACGTTCACCGATTAAAAAAAAAAAAAGCACATTACGACCAGAAAGGCAAGCAAACAGTGATGGTAGTTGTCGCAATTAGTGCTCTCAATCGGGTCAGTTCGGGTCGACTTTTGGTTGGACACCCTCGAGTAACGGGTCGGGTCAGGTCAGCCTAACTCGGGTCACGGGTCGGGTAGCGTTAGACCAACTCAGTTCACCGGTCGAGTCGGGTCACCCGAGATAGTTTGACCCGACCCGACTGGTGAACTGAGTTGGTCTAACGATACCAGACTCGTGACCCGAGTTAGGCTGACCTGACCCGACCCGTTACTGAGGGTGTCCAACAATAAGCTGACCCGAACTGACCC